>NW_026689944.1:0-41143 GCF_943734765.1 Anopheles ziemanni | reverse complement strand
CTTTAAGCACCTTCTAAAACCTCATTTTGCATCGTCTCATTCTCTTTAAAGTCACCTTAAGCACTTCTAAACACCATTTTGCATCGTCTCATTCTCTTTAAAGTCACTTTAAGCACCTTCTAAACACCATTTTGCATCGTCTCATTCTCTTTAAAGTCACTTTAAGCACCTTCTAAACACCATTTTGCATCGTCTCATTCTCTTTAAAGTCACTTTAAGCACCTTCTAAACCTCATTTGCATCGTCTCATTCTCTTTAAAGTCACCTTAAGCACCTTCTAAACCTCATTTTGCATCGTCTCATTCTCTTTAAAGTCACCTTAAGCACCTTCTAAACACCATTTTGCATCGTCTCATTCTCTTTAAAGTCACTTTAAGCACCTTCTAAACCTCATTTTGCATCGTCTCATTCTCTTTAAAGTCACCTTAAGCACCTTCTAAACCTCATTTTGCATCGTCTCATTCTCTTTAAAGTCACTTTAAGCACCTTCTAAACCTCATTTTGCATCGTCTCATTCTCTTTAAAGTCACCTTAAGCACCTTCTAAACACCATTTTGCATCGTCTCATTCTCTTTAAAGTCACTTTAAGCACCTTCTAAACCTCATTTTGCATCGTCTCATTCTCTTTAAAGTCACTTAAGCACCTTCTAAACACCATTTTGCATCGTCTCATTCTCTTTAAAGTCACTTTAAGCACCTTCTAAACCTCATTTTGCATCGTCTCATTCTCTTTAAAGTCACCTTAAGCACCTTCTAAACACCATTTTGCATCGTCTCATTCTCTTTAAAGTCACTTTAAGCACCTTCTAAACCTCATTTTGCATCGTCTCATTCTCTTTAAAGTCACTTTAAGCACCTTCTAAACACCATTTTGCATCGTCTCATTCTCTTTAAAGTCACTTTAAGCACCTTCTAAACACCATTTTGCATCGTCTCATTCTCTTTAAAGTCACTTTAAGCACCTTCTAAACCTCATTTTGCATCGTCTCATTCTCTTTAAAGTCACTTTAAGCACCTTCTAAACACCATTTTGCATCGTCTCATTCTCTTTAAAGTCACCTTAAGCACCTTCTAAACACCATTTTGCATCGTCTCATTCTCTTTAAAGTCACTTTAAGCACCTTCTAAACACCATTTTGCATCGTCTCATTCTCTTTAAAGTCACTTTAAGCACCTTCTAAACCTCATTTTGCATCGTCTCATTCTCTTTAAAGTCACCTTAAGCACCTTCTAAACCTCATTTTGCATCGTCTCATTCTCTTTAAAGTCACTTTAAGCACCTTCTAAACCTCATTTTGCATCGTCTCATTCTCTTTAAAGTCACCTTAAGCACCTTCTAAACACCATTTTGCATCGTCTCATTCTCTTTAAAGTCACTTTAAGCACCTTCTAAACACCATTTTGCATCGTCTCATTCTCTTTAAAGTCACTTTAAGCACCTTCTAAACACCATTTTGCATCGTCTCATTCTCTTTAAAGTCACTTTAAGCACCTTCTAAACCTCATTTTGCATCGTCTCATTCTCTTTAAAGTCACCTTAAGCACCTTCTAAACACCATTTTGCATCGTCTCATTCTCTTTAAAGTCACTTTAAGCACCTTCTAAACACCATTTTGCATCGTCTCATTCTCTTTAAAGTCACTTTAAGCACCTTCTAAACCTCATTTTGCATCGTCTCATTCTCTTTAAAGTCACCTTAAGCACCTTCTAAACACCATTTTGCATCGTCTCATTCTCTTTAAAGTCACTTTAAGCACCTTCTAAACATCATTTTGCATCGTCTCATTCTCTTTAAAGTCACTTTAAGCACCTTCTAAACACCATTTTGCATCGTCTCATTCTCTTTAAAGTAACTTTAAGCACCTTCTAAACACCATTTTGCATCGTCTCATTCTCTTTAAAGTCACCTTAAGCACCTTCTAAACACCATTTTGCATCGTCTCATTCTCTTTAAAGTCACTTTAAGCACCTTCTAAACCTCATTTTGCATCGTCTCATTCTCTTTAAAGTCACTTTAAGCACCTTCTAAACACCATTTTGCATCGTCTCATTCTCTTTAAAGTCACTTTAAGCACCTTCTAAACACCATTTTGCATCGTCTCATTCTCTTTAAAGTCACCTTAAGCACCTTCTAAACACCATTTTGCATCGTCTCATTCTCTTTAAAGTCACTTTAAGCACCTTCTAAACCTCATTTTGCATCGTCTCATTCTCTTTAAAGTCACCTTAAGCACCTTCTAAACACCATTTTGCATCGTCTCATTCTCTTTAAAGTCACTTTAAGCACCTTCTAAACCTCATTTTGCATCGTCTCATTCTCTTTAAAGTCACTTTAAGCACCTTCTAAACCTCATTTTGCATCGTCTCATTCTCTTTAAAGTCACTTTAAGCACCTTCTAAACACCATTTTGCATCGTCTCATTCTCTTTAAAGTCACCTTAAGCACCTTCTAAACACCATTTTGCATCGTCTCATTCTCTTTAAAGTCACTTTAAGCACCTTCTAAACCTCATTTTGCATCGTCTCATTCTCTTTAAAGTCACTTTAAGCACCTTCTAAACCTCATTTTGCATCGTCTCATTCTCTTTAAAGTCACTTTAAGCACCTTCTAAACACCATTTTGCATCGTCTCATTCTCTTTAAAGTCACCTTAAGCACCTTCTAAACACCATTTTGCATCGTCTCATTCTCTTTAAAGTCACTTTAAGCACCTTCTAAACCTCATTTTGCATCGTCTCATTCTCTTTAAAGTCACCTTAAGCACCTTCTAAACCTCATTTTGCATCGTCTCATTCTCTTTAAAGTCACTTTAAGCACCTTCTAAACCTCATTTTGCATCGTCTCATTCTCTTTAAAGTCACTTTAAGCACCTTCTAAACACCATTTTGCATCGTCTCATTCTCTTTAAAGTCACTTTAAGCACCTTCTAAACACCATTTTGCATCGTCTCATTCTCTTTAAAGTCACTTTAAGCACCTTCTAAACACCATTTTGCATCGTCTCATTCTCTTTAAAGTCACTTTAAGCACCTTCTAAACCTCATTTTGCATCGTCTCATTCTCTTTAAAGTCACCTTAAGCACCTTCTAAACACCATTTTGCATCGTCTCATTCTCTTTAAAGTCACTTTAAGCACCTTCTAAACCTCATTTTGCATCGTCTCATTCTCTTTAAAGTCACCTTAAGCACCTTCTAAACACCATTTTGCATCGTCTCATTCTCTTTAAAGTCACTTTAAGCACCTTCTAAACACCATTTTGCATCGTCTCATTCTCTTTAAAGTCACTTTAAGCACCTTCTAAACACCATTTTGCATCGTCTCATTCTCTTTAAAGTCACTTTAAGCACCTTCTAAACCTCATTTTGCATCGTCTCATTCTCTTTAAAGTCACTTTAAGCACCTTCTAAACACCATTTTGCATCGTCTCATTCTCTTTAAAGTCACTTTAAGCACCTTCTAAACCTCATTTTGCATCGTCTCATTCTCTTTAAAGTCACCTTAAGCACCTTCTAAACACCATTTTGCATCGTCTCATTCTCTTTAAAGTCACTTTAAGCACCTTCTAAACCTCATTTTGCATCGTCTCATTCTCTTTAAAGTCACCTTAAGCACCTTCTAAACACCATTTTGCATCGTCTCATTCTCTTTAAAGTCACCTTAAGCACCTTCTAAACACCATTTTGCATCGTCTCATTCTCTTTAAAGTCACTTTAAGCACCTTCTAAACCTCATTTTGCATCGTCTCATTCTCTTTAAAGTCACCTTAAGCACCTTCTAAACACCATTTTGCATCGTCTTATTCTCTTTAAAGTCACTTTAAGCACCTTCTAAACCTCATTTTGCATCGTCTCATTCTCTTTAAAGTCACTTTAAGCACCTTCTAAACACCATTTTGCATCGTCTCATTCTCTTTAAAGTCACTTTAAGCACCTTCTAAACCTCATTTTGCATCGTCTCATTCTCTTTAAAGTCACCTTAAGCACCTTCTAAACACCATTTTGCATCGTCTCATTCTCTTTAAAGTCACTTTAAGCACCTTCTAAACCTCATTTTGCATCGTCTCATTCTCTTTAAAGTCACCTTAAGCACCTTCTAAACCTCATTTTGCATCGTCTCATTCTCTTTAAAGTCACTTTAAGCACCTTCTAAACACCATTTTGCATCGTCTCATTCTCTTTAAAGTCACTTTAAGCACCTTCTAAACACCATTTTGCATCGTCTCATTCTCTTTAAAGTCACTTTAAGCACCTTCTAAACCTCATTTTGCATCGTCTCATTCTCTTTAAAGTCACTTTAAGCACCTTCTAAACACCATTTTGCATCGTCTCATTCTCTTTAAAGCCACTTTAAGCACCTTCTAAACCTCATTTTGCATCGTCTCATTCTCTTTAAAGTCACCTTAAGCACCTTCTAAACACCATTTTGCATCGTCTCATTCTCTTAAAGTCACTTTAAGCACCTTCTAAACCTCATTTTGCATCGTCTCATTCTCTTTAAAGTCACTTTAAGCACCTTCTAAACCTCATTTTGCATCGTCTCATTCTCTTTAAAGTCACTTTAAGCACCTTCTAAACACCATTTTGCATCGTCTCATTCTCTTTAAAGTCACTTTAAGGACCTTCTAAACCTCATTTTGCATCGTCTCATTCTCTTTAAAGTCACTTTAAGCACCTTCTAAACCTCATTTTGCATCGTCTCATTCTCTTTAAAGTCACTTTAAGCACCTTCTAAACCTCATTTTGCATCGTCTCATTCTCTTTAAAGTCACTTTAAGCACCTTCTAAACACCATTTTGCATCGTCTCATTCTCTTTAAAGTCACGTTAAGCACCTTCTAAACACAATTTTGCATCGTCTCATTCTCTTTAAAGTCACTTTAAGCACCTTCTAAACCTCATTTTGCATCGTCTCATTCTCTTTAAAGTCACTTTAAGCACCTTCTAAACCTCATTTTGCATCGTCTCATTCTCTTTAAAGTCACTTTAAGCACCTTCTAAACACCATTTTGCATCGTCTCATTCTCTTTAAAGTCACTTTAAGCACCTTCTAAACCTCATTTTGCATCGTCTCATTCTCTTTAAAGTCACCTTAAGCACCTTCTAAACCTCATTTTGCATCGTCTCATTCTCTTTAAAGTCACTTTAAGCACCTTCTAAACCTCATTTTGCATCGTCTCATTCTCTTTAAAGTCACCTTAAGCACCTTCTAAACACCATTTTGCATCGTCTCATTCTCTTTAAAGTCACTTTAAGCACCTTCTAAACCTCATTTTGCATCGTCTCATTCTCTTTAAAGTCACCTTAAGCACCTTCTAAACCTCATTTTGCATCGTCTCATTCTCTTTAAAGTCACTTTAAGCACCTTCTAAACACCATTTTGCATCGTCTCATTCTCTTTAAAGTCACCTTAAGCACCTTCTAAACACCATTTTGCATCGTCTCATTCTCTTTAAAGTCACCTTAAGCACCTTCTAAACACCATTTTGCATCGTCTCATTCTCTTTAAAGTCACTTTAAGCACCTTCTAAACACCATTTTGCATCGTCTCATTCTCTTTAAAGTCACTTTAAGCACCTTCTAAACACCATTTTGCATCGTCTCATTCTCTTTAAAGTCACTTTAAGCACCTTCTAAACCTCATTTTGCATCGTCTCATTCTCTTTAAAGTCACTTTAAGCACCTTCTAAACCTCATTTTGCATCGTCTCATTCTCTTTAAAGTCACCTTAAGCACCTTCTAAACACCATTTTGCATCGTCTCATTCTCTTTAAAGTCACTTTAAGCACCTTCTAAACACCATTTTGCATCGTCTCATTCTCTTTAAAGTCACTTTAAGCACCTTCTAAACACCATTTTGCATCGTCTCATTCTCTTTAAAGTCACTTTAAGCACCTTCTAAACACCATTTTGCATCGTCTCATTCTCTTTAAAGTCACCTTAAGCACCTTCTAAACCTCATTTTGCATCGTCTCATTCTCTTTAAAGTCACTTTAAGCACCTTCTAAACACCATTTTGCATCGTCTCATTCTCTTTAAAGTCACTTTAAGCACCTTCTAAAACTCATTTTGCATCGTCTCATTCTCTTTAAAGTCACTTTAAGCACCTTCTAAACCTCATTTTGCATCGTCTCATTCTCTTTAAAGTCACCTTAAGCACCTTCTAAACACCATTTTGCATCGTCTCATTCTCTTTAAAGTCACTTTAAGCACCTTCTAAACACCATTTTGCATCGTCTCATTCTCTTTAAAGTCACCTTAAGCACCTTCTAAACACCATTTTGCATCGTCTCATTCTCTTTAAAGTCACTTTAAGCACCTTCTAAACCTCATTTTGCATCGTCTCATTCTCTTTAAAGTCACTTTAAGCACCTTCTAAACCTCATTTTGCATCGTCTCATTCTCTTTAAAGTCACCTTAAGCACCTTCTAAACCTCATTTTGCATCGTCTCATTCTCTTTAAAGTCACTTTAAGCACCTTCTAAACACCATTTTGCATCGTCTCATTCTCTTTAAAGTCACTTTAAGCACCTTCTAAACCTCATTTTGCATCGTCTCATTCTCTTTAAAGTCACTTTAAGCACCTTCTAAACCTCATTTTGCATCGTCTCATTCTCTTTAAAGTCACTTTAAGCACCTTCTAAACCTCATTTTGCATCGTCTCATTCTCTTTAAAGTCACCTTAAGCACCTTCTAAACACCATTTTGCATCGTCTCATTCTCTTTAAAGTCACTTTAAGCACCTTCTAAACACCATTTTGCATCGTCTCATTCTCTTTAAAGTCACTTTAAAGCACCTTCTAAACCTCATTTTGCATCGTCTCATTCTCTTTAAAGTCACCTTAAGCACCTTCTAAACACCATTTTGCATCGTCTCATTCTCTTTAAAGTCACTTTAAGCACCTTCTAAACCTCATTTTGCATCGTCTCATTCTCTTTAAAGTCACCTTAAGCACCTTCTAAACCTCATTTTGCATCGTCTCATTCTCTTTAAAGTCACTTTAAGCACCTTCTAAACACCATTTTGCATCGTCTCATTCTCTTTAAAGTCACTTTAAGCACCTTCTAAACACCATTTTGCATCGTCTCATTCTCTTTAAAGTCACTTTAAGCACCTTCTAAACACCATTTTGCATCGTCTCATTCTCTTTAAAGTCACCTTAAGCACCTTCTAAACACCATTTTGCATCGTCTCATTCTCTTTAAAGTCACTTTAAGCACCTTCTAAACACCATTTTGCATCGTCTCATTCTCTTTAAAGTCACTTTAAGCACCTTCTAAACACCATTTTGCATCGTCTCATTCTCTTTAAAGTCACTTTAAGCACCTTCTAAACACCATTTTGCATCGTCTCATTCTCTTTAAAGTCACTTTAAGCACCTTCTAAACACCATTTTGCATCGTCTCATTCTCTTTAAAGTCACTTTAAGCACCTTCTAAACCTCATTTTGCATCGTCTCATTCTCTTTAAAGTCACTTTAAGCACCTTCTAAACACCATTTTGCATCGTCTCATTCTCTTTAAAGTCACCTTAAGCACCTTCTAAACCTCATTTTGCATCGTCTCATTCTCTTTAAAGTCACTTTAAGCACCTTCTAAACACCATTTTGCATCGTCTCATTCTCTTTAAAGTCACCTTAAGCACCTTCTAAACCTCATTTTGCATCGTCTCATTCTCTTTAAAGTCACTTTAAGCACCTTCTAAACACCATTTTGCATCGTCTCATTCTCTTTAAAGTCACCTTAAGCACCTTCTAAACACCATTTTGCATCGTCTCATTCTCTTTAAAGTCACTTTAAGCACCTTCTAAACAACCATTTTGCATCGTCTCATTCTCTTTAAAGTCACCTTAAGCACCTTCTAAACACCATTTTGCATCGTCTCATTCTCTTTAAAGTCACTTTAAGCACCTTCTAAACCTCATTTTGCATCGTCTCATTCTCTTTAAAGTCACTTTAAACACCTTCTAAACACCATTTTGCATCGTCTCATTCTCTTTAAAGTCACTTTAAGCACCTTCTAAACCTCATTTTGCATCGTCTCATTCTCTTTAAAGTCACTTTAAGCACCTTCTAAACACCATTTTGCATCGTCTCATTCTCTTTAAAGTCACTTTAAGCACCTTCTAAACCTCATTTTGCATCGTCTCATTCTCTTTAAAGTCACCTTAAGCACCTTCTAAACCTCATTTTGCATCGTCTCATTCTCTTTAAAGTCACTTTAAGCACCTTCTAAACACCATTTTGCATCGTCTCATTCTCTTTAAAGTCACTTTAAGCACCTTCTAAACACCATTTTGCATCGTCTCATTCTCTTTAAAGTCACCTTAAGCACCTTCTAAACACCATTTTGCATCGTCTCATTCTCTTTAAAGTCACTTAAGCACCTTCTAACACCATTTTGCATCGTCTCATTCTCTTTAAAGTCACTTTAAGCACCTTCTAAACACCATTTTGCATCGTCTCATTCTCTTTAAAGTCACTTTAAGCACCTTCTAAACACCATTTTGCATCGTCTCATTCTCTTTAAAGTCACTTTAAGCACCTTCTAAACACCATTTTGCATCGTCTCATTCTCTTTAAAGTCACTTTAAGCACCTTCTAAACACCATTTTGCATCGTCTCATTCTCTTTAAAGTCACTTTAAGCACCTTCTAAACACCATTTTGCATCGTCTCATTCTCTTTAAAGTCACTTAAGCACCTTCTAAACACCATTTTGCATCGTCTCATTCTCTTTAAAGTCACTTTAAGCACCCTTCTAAACCTCATTTTGCATCGTCTCATTCTCTTTAAAGTCACTTTAAGCACCTTCTAAACACCATTTTGCATCGTCTCATTCTCTTTAAAGTCACTTTAAGCACCTTCTAAACACCATTTTGCATCGTCTCATTCTCTTTAAAGTCACTTTAAGCACCTTCTAAACACCATTTTGCATCGTCTCATTCTCTTTAAAGTCACTTTAAGCACCTTCTAAACACCATTTTGCATCGTCTCATTCTCTTTAAAGTCACTTTAAGCACCTTCTAAACCTCATTTTGCATCGTCTCATTCTCTTTAAAGTCACTTTAAGCACCTTCTAAACCTCATTTTGCATCGTCTCATTCTCTTTAAAGTCACCTTAAGCACCTTCTAAACACCATTTTGCATCGTCTCATTCTCTTTAAAGTCACCTTAAGCACCTTCTAAACACCATTTTGCATCGTCTCATTCTCTTTAAAGTCACTTTAAGCACCTTCTAAACCTCATTTTGCATCGTCTCATTCTCTTTAAAGTCACTTTAAGCACCTTCTAAACCTCATTTTGCATCGTCTCATTCTCTTTAAAGTCACCTTAAGCACCTTCTAAACACCATTTTGCATCGTCTCATTCTCTTTAAAGTCACCTTAAGCACCTTCTAAACACCATTTTGCATCGTCTCATTCTCTTTAAAGTCACCTTAAGCACCTTCTAAACACCATTTTGCATCGTCTCATTCTCTTTAAAGTCACTTTAAGCACCTTCTAAACACCATTTTGCATCGTCTCATTCTCTTTAAAGTCACCTTAAGCACCTTCTAAACACCATTTTGCATCGTCTCATTCTCTTTAAAGTCACTTTAAGCACCTTCTAAACCTCATTTTGCATCGTCTCATTCTCTTTAAAGTCACTTTAAGCACCTTCTAAACACCATTTTGCATCGTCTCATTCTCTTTAAAGTCACTTTAAGCACCTTCTAAACACCATTTTGCATCGTCTCATTCTCTTTAAAGTCACCTTAAGCACCTTCTAAACACCATTTTGCATCGTCTCATTCTCTTTAAAGTCACTTTAAGCACCTTCTAAACACCATTTTGCATCGTCTCATTCTCTTTAAAGTCACTTTAAGCACCTTCTAAACCTCATTTTGCATCGTCTCATTCTCTTTAAAGTCACTTTAAGCACCTTCTAAACCTCATTTTGCATCGTCTCATTCTCTTTAAAGTCACCTTAAGCACCTTCTAAACACCATTTTGCATCGTCTCATTCTCTTTAAAGTCACTTTAAGCACCTTCTAAACCTCATTTTGCATCGTCTCATTCTCTTTAAAGTCACCTTAAGCACCTTCTAAACACCATTTTGCATCGTCTCATTCTCTTTAAAGTCACCTTAAGCACCTTCTAAACACCATTTTGCATCGTCTCATTCTCTTTAAAGTCACTTTAAGCACCTTCTAAACCTCATTTTGCATCGTCTCATTCTCTTTAAAGTCACTTTAAGCACCTTCTAAACACCATTTTGCATCGTCTCATTCTCTTTAAAGTCACTTTAAGCACCTTCTAAACACCATTTTGCATCGTCTCATTCTCTTTAAAGTCACCTTAAGCACCTTCTAAACACCATTTTGCATCGTCTCATTCTCTTTAAAGTCACTTTAAGCACCTTCTAAACACCATTTTGCATCGTCTCATTCTCTTTAAAGTCACTTTAAGCACCTTCTAAACCTCATTTTGCATCGTCTCATTCTCTTTAAAGTCACCTTAAGCACCTTCTAAACACCATTTTGCATCGTCTCATTCTCTTTAAAGTCACCTTAAGCACCTTCTAAACACCATTTTGCATCGTCTCATTCTCTTTAAAGTCACTTTAAGCACCTTCTAAACCTCATTTTGCATCGTCTCATTCTCTTTAAAGTCACTTTAAGCACCTTCTAAACCTCATTTTGCATCGTCTCATTCTCTTTAAAGTCACCTTAAGCACCTTCTAAACACCATTTTGCATCGTCTCATTCTCTTTAAAGTCACCTTAAGCACCTTCTAAACACCATTTTGCATCGTCTCATTCTCTTTAAAGTCACTTTAAGCACCTTCTAAACACCATTTTGCATCGTCTCATTCTCTTTAAAGTCACCTTAAGCACCTTCTAAACACCATTTTGCATCGTCTCATTCTCTTTAAAGTCACTTTAAGCACCTTCTAAACCTCATTTTGCATCGTCTCATTCTCTTTAAAGTCACTTTAAGCACCTTCTAAACACCATTTTGCATCGTCTCATTCTCTTTAAAGTCACTTTAAGCACCTTCTAAACCTCATTTTGCATCGTCTCATTCTCTTTAAAGTCACTTTAAGCACCTTCTAAACACCATTTTGCATCGTCTCATTCTCTTTAAAGTCACCTTAAGCACCTTCTAAACACCATTTTGCATCGTCTCATTCTCTTTAAAGTCACTTTAAGCACCTTCTAAACCTCATTTTGCATCGTCTCATTCTCTTTAAAGTCACTTTAAGCACCTTCTAAACACCATTTTGCATCGTCTCATTCTCTTTAAAGTCACTTTAAGCACCTTCTAAACACCATTTTGCATCGTCTCATTCTCTTTAAAGTCACCTTAAGCACCTTCTAAACACCATTTTGCATCGTCTCATTCTCTTTAAAGTCACTTTAAGCACCTTCTAAACCTCATTTTGCATCGTCTCATTCTCTTTAAAGTCACTTTAAGCACCTTCTAAACACCATTTTGCATCGTCTCATTCTCTTTAAAGTCACTTTAAGCACCTTCTAAACACCATTTTGCATCGTCTCATTCTCTTTAAAGTCACCTTAAGCACCTTCTAAACACCATTTTGCATCGTCTCATTCTCTTTAAAGTCACTTTAAGCACCTTCTAAACACCATTTTGCATCGTCTCATTCTCTTTAAAGTCACTTTAAGCACCTTCTAAACCTCATTTTGCATCGTCTCATTCTCTTTAAAGTCACTTTAAGCACCTTCTAAACCTCATTTTGCATCGTCTCATTCTCTTTAAAGTCACCTTAAGCACCTTCTAAACACCATTTTGCATCGTCTCATTCTCTTTAAAGTCTCCTTAAGCACCTTCTAAACACCATTTTGCATCGTCTCATTCTCTTTAAAGTCACTTTAAGCACCTTCTAAACCTCATTTTGCATCGTCTCATTCTCTTTAAAGTCACTTTAAGCACCTTCTAAACACCATTTTGCATCGTCTCATTCTCTTTAAAGTCACTTTAAGCACCTTCTAAACACCATTTTGCATCGTCTCATTCTCTTTAAAGTCACCTTAAGCACCTTCTAAACACCATTTTGCATCGTCTCATTCTCTTTAAAGTCACCTTAAGCACCTTCTAAACACCATTTTGCATCGTCTCATTCTCTTTAAAGTCACTTTAAGCACCTTCTAAACCTCATTTTGCATCGTCTCATTCTCTTTAAAGTCACTTTAAGCACCTTCTAAACACCATTTTGCATCGTCTCATTCTCTTTAAAGTCACTTTAAGCACCTTCTAAACACCATTTTGCATCGTCTCATTCTCTTTAAAGTCACCTTAAGCACCTTCTAAACACCATTTTGCATCGTCTCATTCTCTTTAAAGTCACCTTAAGCACCTTCTAAACACCATTTTGCATCGTCTCATTCTCTTTAAAGTCACTTTAAGCACCTTCTAAACACCATTTTGCATCGTCTCATTCTCTTTAAAGTCACTTTAAGCACCTTCTAAACCTCATTTTGCATCGTCTCATTCTCTTTAAAGTCACTTTAAGCACCTTCTAAACCTCATTTTGCATCGTCTCATTCTCTTTAAAGTCTCCTTAAGCACCTTCTAAACACCATTTTGCATCGTCTCATTCTCTTTAAAGTCACTTTAAGCACCTTCTAAACCTCATTTTGCATCGTCTCATTCTCTTTAAAGTCACCTTAAGCACCTTCTAAACACCATTTTGCATCGTCTCATTCTCTTTAAAGTCACCTTAAGCACCTTCTAAACACCATTTTGCATCGTCTCATTCTCTTTAAAGTCACTTTAAGCACCTTCTAAACCTCATTTTGCATCGTCTCATTCTCTTTAAAGTCACTTTAAGCACCTTCTAAACACCATTTTGCATCGTCTCATTCTCTTTAAAGTCACTTTAAGCACCTTCTAAACACCATTTTGCATCGTCTCATTCTCTTTAAAGTCACCTTAAGCACCTTCTAAACACCATTTTGCATCGTCTCATTCTCTTTAAAGTCACTTTAAGCACCTTCTAAACACCATTTTGCATCGTCTCATTCTCTTTAAAGTCACTTTAAGCACCTTCTAAACCTCATTTTGCATCGTCTCATTCTCTTTAAAGTCTCCTTAAGCACCTTCTAAACACCATTTTGCATCGTCTCATTCTCTTTAAAGTCACTTTAAGCACCTTCTAAACCTCATTTTGCATCGTCTCATTCTCTTTAAAGTCACCTTAAGCACCTTCTAAACACCATTTTGCATCGTCTCATTCTCTTTAAAGTCACTTTAAGCACCTTCTAAACACCATTTTGCATCGTCTCATTCTCTTTAAAGTCACCTTAAGCACCTTCTAAACACCATTTTGCATCGTCTCATTCTCTTTAAAGTCACTTTAAGCACCTTCTAAACCTCATTTTGCATCGTCTCATTCTCTTTAAAGTCACTTTAAGCACCTTCTAAACACCATTTTGCATCGTCTCATTCTCTTTAAAGTCACTTTAAGCACCTTCTAAACACCATTTTGCATCGTCTCATTCTCTTTAAAGTCACCTTAAGCACCTTCTAAACACCATTTTGCATCGTCTCATTCTCTTTAAAGTCACTTTAAGCACCTTCTAAACCTCATTTTGCATCGTCTCATTCTCTTTAAAGTCACTTTAAGCACCTTCTAAACCTCATTTTGCATCGTCTCATTCTCTTTAAAGTCACTTTAAGCACCTTCTAAACACCATTTTGCATCGTCTCATTCTCTTTTAAGTCACTTTAAGCACCTTCTAAACACCATTTTGCATCGTCTCATTCTCTTTAAAGTCACCTTAAGCACCTTCTAAACACCATTTTGCATCGTCTCATTCTCTTTAAAGTCACTTTAAGCACCTTCTAAACACCATTTTGCATCGTCTCATTCTCTTTAAAGTCACTTTAAGCACCTTCTAAACCTCATTTTGCATCGTCTCATTCTCTTTAAAGTCACTTTAAGCACCTTCTAAACCTCATTTTGCATCGTCTCATTCTCTTTAAAGTCACCTTAAGCACCTTCTAAACACCATTTTGCATCGTCTCATTCTCTTTAAAGTCACTTTAAGCACCTTCTAAACACCATTTTGCATCGTCTCATTCTCTTTAAAGTCACTTTAAGCACCTTCTAAACACCATTTTGCATCGTCTCATTCTCTTTAAAGTCACTTTAAGCACCTTCTAAACACCATTTTGCATCGTCTCATTCTCTTTAAAGTCACTTTAAGCACCTTCTAAACACCATTTTGCATCGTCTCATTCTCTTTAAAGTCACTTTAAGCACCTTCTAAACACCATTTTGCATCGTCTCATTCTCTTTAAAGTCACCTTAAGCACCTTCTAAACCTCATTTTGCATCGTCTCATTCTCTTTAAAGTCACCTTAAGCACCTTCTAAACCTCATTTTGCATCGTCTCATTCTCTTTAAAGTCACCTTAAGCACCTTCTAAACACCATTTTGCATCGTCTCATTCTCTTTAAAGTCACTTTAAGCACCTTCTAAACACCATTTTGCATCGTCTCATTCTCTTTAAAGTCACCTTAAGCACCTTCTAAACCTCATTTTGCATCGTCTCATTCTCTTTAAAGTCACCTTAAGCACCTTTCAAACCTCATTTTGCATCGTCTCATTCTCTTTAAAGTCACTTTAAGCACCTTCTAAACCTCATTTTGCATCGTCTCATTCTCTTTAAAGTCACTTTAAGCACCTTCTAAACACCATTTTGCATCGTCTCATTCTCTTTAAAGTCACTTTAAGCACCTTCTAAACACCATTTTGCATCGTCTCATTCTCTTTAAAGTCACTTTAAGCACCTTCTTAACACCATTTTGCATCGTCTCATTCTCTTTAAAGTCAGTTTAAGCACCTTCTAAACCTCATTTTGCATCGTCTTATTCTCTTTAAAGTCACTTTAAGCACCATCTAAACACCATTTTGCATCGTCTCATTCTCTTTAAAGTCACCTTAAGCACCTTCTAAACACCATTTTGCATCGTCTCATTCTCTTTAAAGTCACCTTAAGCACCTTTCAAACCTCATTTTGCATCGTCTCATTCTCTTTAAAGTCACCTTAAGCACCTTTCAAACCTCATTTTGCATCGTCTCATTCTCTTTAAAGTCACTTTAAGCACCTTCTAAACCTCATTTTGCATCGTCTCATTCTCTTTAAAGTCACCTTAAGCACCTTCTAAACACCATTTTGCATCGTCTCATTCTCTTTAAAGTCACCTTAAGCACCTTCTAAACACCATTTTGCATCGTCTCATTCTCTTTAAAGTCACCTTAAGCACCTTCTAAACACCATTTTGCATCGTCTCATTCTCTTTAAAGTCACTTTAAGCACCTTCTAAACACCATTTTGCATCGTCTCATTCTCTTTAAAGTCACCTTAAGCACCTTCTAAACCTCATTTTGCATCGTCTCATTCTCTTTAAAGTCACCTTAAGCACCTTCTAAACACCATTTTGCATCGTCTCATTCTCTTTAAAGTCACTTTAAGCACCTTCTAAACACCATTTTGCATCGTCTCATTCTCTTTAAAGTCACTTTAAGCACCTTCTAAACCTCATTTTGCATCGTCTCATTCTCTTTAAAGTCACTTTAAGCACCTTCTAAACACCATTTTGCATCGTCTCATTCTCTTTAAAGTCACTTTAAGCACCTTCTAAACCTCATTTTGCATCGTCTCATTCTCTTTAAAGTCACCTTAAGCACCTTCTAAACACCATTTTGCATCGTCTCATTCTCTTTAAAGTCACTTTAAGTACCTTCTAAACACCATTTTGCATCGTCTCATTCTCTTTAAAGTCACCTTAAGCACCTTCTAAACACCATTTTGCATCGTCTCATTCTCTTTAAAGTCACTTTAAGCACCTTCTAAACCTCATTTTGCATCGTCTCATTCTCTTTAAAGTCACTTTAAGCACCTTCTAAACCTCATTTTGCATCGTATCATTCTCTTTAAAGTCACTTTAAGCACCTTCTAAACACCATTTTGCATCGTCTCATTCTCTTTTAAGTCACTTTAAGCACCTTCTAAACACCATTTTGCATCGTCTCATTCTCTTTAAAGTCACCTTAAGCACCTTCTAAACACCATTTTGCATCGTCTCATTCTCTTTAAAGTCACTTTAAGCACCTTCTAAACACCATTTTGCATCGTCTCATTCTCTTTAAAGTCACTTTAAGCACCTTCTAAACCTCATTTTGCATCGTCTCATTCTCTTTAAAGTCACTTTAAGCACCTTCTAAACCTCATTTTGCATCGTCTCATTCTCTTTAAAGTCACCTTAAGCACCTTCTAAACACCATTTTGCATCGTCTCATTCTCTTTAAAGTCACTTTAAGCACCTTCTAAACACCATTTTGCATCGTCTCATTCTCTTTAAAGTCACTTTAAGCACCTTCTAAACACCATTTTGCATCGTCTCATTCTCTTTAAAGTCACTTTAAGCACCTTCTAAAACCTCATTTTGCATCGTCTCATTCTCTTTAAAGTCACTTTAAGCACCTTCTAAACACCATTTTGCATCGTCTCATTCTCTTTAAAGTCACTTTAAGCACCTTCTAAACACCATTTTGCATCGTCTCATTCTCTTTAAAGTCACCTTAAGCACCTTCTAAACCTCATTTTGTATCGTCTCATTCTCTTTAAAGTCACCTTAAGCACCTTCTAAACCTCATTTTGCATCGTCTCATTCTCTTTAAAGTCGCCTTAAGCACCTTCTAAACACCATTTTGCATCGTCTCATTCTCTTTAAAGTCACTTTAAGCACCTTCTAAACACCATTTTGCATCGTCTCATTCTCTTTAAAGTCACCTTAAGCACCTTCTAAACCTCATTTTGCATCGTCTCATTCTCTTTAAAGTCACCTTAAGCACCTTTCAAACCTCATTTTGCATCGTCTCATTCTCTTTAAAGTCACTTTAAGCACCTTCTAAACCTCATTTTGCATCGTCTCATTCTCTTTAAAGTCACTTTAAGCACCTTCTAAACACCATTTTGCATCGTCTCATTCTCTTTAAAGTCACTTTAAGCACCTTCTTAACACCATTTTGCATCGTCTCATTCTCTTTAAAGTCACTTTAAGCACCTTCTTAACACCATTTTGCATCGTCTCATTCTCTTTAAAGTCAGTTTAAGCACCTTCTAAACCTCATTTTGCATCGTCTTATTCTCTTTAAAGTCACTTTAAGCACCATCTAAACACCATTTTGCATCGTCTCATTCTCTTTAAAGTCACCTTAAGCACCTTCTAAACACCATTTTGCATCGTCTCATTCTCTTTAAAGTCACCTTAAGCACCTTTCAAACCTCATTTTGCATCGTCTCATTCTCTTTAAAGTCACCTTAAGCACCTTCAAACCTCATTTTGCATCGTCTCATTCTCTTTAAAGTCACTTTAAGCACCTTCTAAACACCATTTTGCATCGTCTCATTCTCTTTAAAGTCACCTTAAGCACCTTCTAAAAACCATTTTGCATCGTCTCATTCTCTTTAAAGTCACTTTAAGCACCTTCTAAACACCATTTTGCATCGTCTCATTCTCTTTAAAGTCACTTTAAGCACCTTCTAAACACCATTTTGCATCGTCTCATTCTCTTTAAAGTCACCTTAAGCACCTTCTAAACACCATTTTGCATCGTCTCATTCTCTTTAAAGTCACCTTAAGCACCTTTCAAACACCATTTTGCATCGTCTCATTCTCTTTAAAGTCACTTTAAGCACCTTCTAAACCTCATTTTGCATCGTCTCATTCTCGTTTAAAGTCACTTTAAGCACCTTCTAAACACCATTTTGCATCGTCTCATTCTCTTTAAAGTCACTTTAAGCACCTTCTAAACCTCATTTTGCATCGTCTCATTCTCTTTAAAGTCACTTTAAGCACCTTCTAAACACCATTTTGCATCGTCTCATTCTCTTTAAAGTCACTTTAAGCACCTTCTAAACCTCATTTTGCATCGTCTCATTCTCTTTAAGTCACCTTAAGCACCTTCTAAACACCATTTTGCATCGTCTCATTCTCTTTAAAGTCACTTTAAGCACCTTCTAAACACCATTTTGCATCGTCTCATTCTCTTTAAAGTCACTTAAGCACATTGTAAACCTCATTTTGCATCGTCTCATTCTCTTTAAAGTCACTTTAAGCACCTTCTAAACCTCATTTTGCATCGTCTCATTCTCTTTAAAGTCACTTTAAGCACCTTCTAACCTCATTTTGCATCGTCTCATTCTCTTTAAAGTCACTTTAAGCACCTTCTAAACCTCATTTTGCATCGTCTCATTCTCTTTAAAGTCACCTTAAGCACCTTCTAAACACCATTTTGCATCGTCTCATTCTCTTTAAAGTCACTTTAAGCACCTTCTAAACCTCATTTTGCATCGTCTCATTCTCTTTAAAGTCACTTTAAGCACCTTCTAAACCTCATTTTGCATCGTCTCATTCTCTTTAAAGTCACTTTAAGCACCTTCTAAACCTCATTTTGCATCGTCTCATTCTCTTTAAAGTCACTTTAAGCACCTTCTAAACACCATTTTGCATCGTCTCATTCTCTTTAAAGTCACTTTAAGCACCTTCTAAACACCATTTTGCATCGTCTCATTCTCTTTAAAGTCACCTTAAGCACCTTCTAAACACCATTTTGCATCGTCTCATTCTCTTTAAAGTCACTTTAAGCACCTTCTAAACCTCATTTTGCATCGTCTCATTCTCTTTAAAGTCACCTTAAGCACCTTCTAAACCCAATTTTGCATCGTCTCATTCTCTTTAAAGTCACTTTAAGCACCTTCTTAACCTCATTTTGCATCGTCTCATTCTCTTTAAAGTCACTTTAAGCACCTTCTAAACCTCATTTTGCATCGTCTCATTCTCTTTAAAGTCACTTTAAGCACCTTCTAAACACCATTTTGCATCGTCTCATTCTCTTTAAAGTCACTTTAAGCACCTTCTAAACCTCATTTTGCATCGTCTCATTCTCTTTAAAGTCACTTTAAGCACCTTCTAAACACCATTTTGCATCGTCTCATTCTCTTTAAAGTCACTTTAAGCACCTTCTAAACCTCATTTTGCATCGTCTCATTCTCTTTAAAGTCACCTTAAGCACCTTCTAAACACCATTTTGCATCGTCTCATTCTCTTTAAAGTCACTTTAAGCACCTTCTAAACACCATTTTGCATCGTCTCATTCTCTTTAAAGTCACTTTAAGCACCTTGTAAACCCATTTTGCATCGTCTCATTCTCTTTAAAGTCACTTTAAGCACCTTCTAAACCTCATTTTGCATCGTCTCATTCTCTTTAAAGTCACTTTAAGCACCTTCTAAACCTCATTTTGCATCGTCTCATTCTCTTTAAAGTCACTTTAAGCACCTTCTAAACCTCATTTTGCATCGTCTCATTCTCTTTAAAGTCACCTTAAGCACCTTCTAAACACCATTTTGCATCGTCTCATTCTCTTTAAAGTCACTTTAAGCACCTTCTAAACCTCATTTTGCATCGTCTCATTCTCTTTAAAGTCACTTTAAGCACCTTCTAAACCTCATTTTGCATCGTCTCATTCTCTTTAAAGTCACTTTAAGCACCTTCTAAACCTCATTTTGCATCGTCTCATTCTCTTTAAAGTCACTTTAAGCACCTTCTAAACACCATTTTGCATCGTCTCATTCTCTTTAAAGTCACTTTAAGCACCTTCTAAACACCATTTTGCATCGTCTCATTCTCTTTAAAGTCACCTTAAGCACCTTCTAAACACCATTTTGCATCGTCTCATTCTCTTTAAAGTCACTTTAAGCACCTTCTAAACCTCATTTTGCATCGTCTCATTCTCTTTAAAGTCGCCTTAAGCACCTTCTAAACCTAATTTTGCATCGTCTCATTCTCTTTAAAGTCACTTTAAGCACCTTCTTAACCTCATTTTGCATCGTCTCATTCTCTTTAAAGTCACCTTAAGCACCTTCTAAACACCATTTTGCATCGTCTCATTCTCTTTAAAGTCACTTTAAGCACCTTCTAAACACCATTTTGCATCGTCTCATTCTCTTTAAAGTCACTTTAAGCACCTTCTAAACCTCATTTTGCATCGTCTCATTCTCTTTAAAGTCACTTTAAGCACCTTCTAAACACCATTTTGCATCGTCTCATTCTCTTTAAAGTCACTTTAAGCACCTTCTAAACCTCATTTTGCATCGTCTCATTCTCTTTAAAGTCACTTTAAGCACCTCTAAACACCATTTTGCATCGTCTCATTCTCTTTAAAGTCACTTTAAGCACCTTCTAAACCTCATTTTGCATCGTCTCATTCTCTTTAAAGTCACCTTAAGCACCTTCTAAACACCATTTTGCATCGTCTCATTCTCTTTAAAGTCACCTTAAGCACCTTTCAAACCTCATTTTGGCATCGTCTCATTCTCTTTAAAGTCACTTTAAGCACCTTCTAAACACCATTTTGCATCGTCTCATTCTCTTTAAAGTCACCTTAAGCACCTTCTAAACCTAATTTTGCATCGTCTCATTCTCTTTAAAGTCACTTTAAGCACCTTCTTAACCTCATTTTGCATCGTCTCATTCTCTTTAAAGTCACCTTAAGCACCTTCTAAACACCATTTTGCATCGTCTCATTCTCTTTAAAGTCACATTAAGCACCTTCTAAACACCATTTTGCATCGTCTCATTCTCTTTAAAGTCACTTTAAGCACCTTCTAAACCTCATTTTGCATCGTCTCATTCTCTTTAAAGTCACTTTAAGCACCTTCTAAACACCATTTTGCATCGTCTCATTCTCTTTAAAGTCACTTTAAGCACCTTCTAAACACCATTTTGCATCGTCTCATTCTCTTTAAAGTCACCTTAAGCACCTTCTAAACCTCATTTTGCATCGTCTCATTCTCTTTAAAGTCACCTTAAGCACCTTCTAAACCTCATTTTGCATCGTCTCATTCTCTTTAAAGTCGCCTTAAGCACCTTCTAAACACCATTTTGCATCGTCTCATTCTCTTTAAAGTCACTTTAAGCACCTTCTAAACACCATTTTGCATCGTCTCATTCTCTTTAAAGTCACCTTAAGCACCTTCTAAACCTCATTTTGCATCGTCTCATTCTCTTTAAAGTCACCTTAAGCACCTTTCAAACCTCATTTTGCATCGTCTCATTCTCTTTAAGTCACTTTAAGCACCTTCTAAACCTCATTTTGCATCGTCTCATTCTCTTTAAAGTCACTTTAAGCACCTTCTAAACACCATTTTTGCATCGTCTCATTCTTCTTTAAAGTCACTTTAAGCACCTTCTTAACACCATTTTGCATCGTCTCATTCTCTTTAAAGTCACTTTAAGCACCTTCTTAACACCATTTTGCATCGTCTCATTCTCTTTAAAGTCAGTTTAAGCACCTTCTAAACCTCATTTTGC
The DNA here is from genome assembly GCF_943734765.1 of Anopheles ziemanni. Classification (NCBI taxonomy): domain Eukaryota; kingdom Metazoa; phylum Arthropoda; class Insecta; order Diptera; family Culicidae; genus Anopheles; species Anopheles ziemanni. The sequence continues at coordinate 19,760 of NW_026689944.1, read as the reverse complement.
ATCGTCTTATTCTCTTTAAAGTCACTTTAAGCACCATCTAAAACACCATTTTGCATCGTCTCATTCTCTTTAAAGTCACTTTAAGCACCTTCTAAACACCATTTTGCATCGTCTCATTCTCTTTAAAGTCACCTTAAGCACCTTTCAAACCTCATTTTGCATCGTCTCATTCTCTTTAAAGTCACCTTAAGCACCTTTCAAACCTCATTTTGCATCGTCTCATTCTCTTTAAAGTCACTTTAAGCACCTTCTAAACACCATTTTGCATCGTCTCATTCTCTTTAAAGTCACCTTAAGCACCTTCTAAACACCATTTTGCATCGTCTCATTCTCTTTAAAGTCACTTTAAGCACCTTCTAAACACCATTTTGCATCGTCTCATTCTCTTTAAAGTCACTTTAAGCACCTTCTAAACACCATTTTTGCATCGTCTCATTCTCTTTAAAGTCACCTTAAGCACCTTCTAAACACCATTTTGCATCGTCTCATTCTCTTTAAAGTCACCTTAAGCACCTTTCAAACACCATTTTGCATCGTCTCATTCTCTTTAAAGTCACTTTAAGCACCTTCTAAACCTCATTTTGCATCGTCTCATTCTCTTTAAAGTCACTTTAAGCACCTTCTAAACACCATTTTGCATCGTCTCATTCTCTTTAAAGTCACTTTAAGCACCTTCTAAACCTCATTTTGCATCGTCTCATTCTCTTTAAAGTCACTTTAAGCACCTTCTAAACACCATTTTGCATCGTCTCATTCTCTTTAAAGTCACTTTAAGCACCTTCTAAACCTCATTTTGCATCGTCTCATTCTCTTTAAAGTCACTTTAAGCACCTTCTAAACCTCATTTTGCATCGTCTCATTCTCTTTAAAGTCACTTTAAGCACCTTCTAAACACCATTTTGCATCGTCTCATTCTCTTTAAAGTCACTTTAAGCACCTTCTAAACACCATTTTGCATCGTCTCATTCTCTTTAAAGTCACCTTAAGCACCTTCTAAACACCATTTTGCATCGTCTCATTCTCTTTAAAGTCACTTTAAGCACCTTCTAAACCTCATTTTGCATCGTCTCATTCTCTTTAAAGTCACCTTAAGCACCTTCTAAACCTAATTTTGCATCGTCTCATTCTCTTTAAAGTCACTTTAAGCACCTTCTAAACCTCATTTTGCATCGTCTCATTCTCTTTAAAGTCACCTTAAGCACCTTCTAAACACCATTTTGCATCGTCTCATTCTCTTTAAAGTCTTAAGCACCTTCTAAACACCATTTTGCATCGTCTCATTCTCTTTAAAGTCACTTTAAGCACCTTCTAAACCTCATTTTGCATCGTCTCATTCTCTTTAAAGTCACTTTAAGCACCTTCTAAACACCATTTTGCATCGTCTCATTCTCTTTAAAGTCACTTTAAGCACCTTCTAAACCTCATTTTGCATCGTCTCATTCTCTTTAAAGTCACTTTAAGCACCTTCTAAACACCATTTTGCATCGTCTCATTCTCTTTAAAGTCACTTTAAGCACCTTCTAAACCTCATTTTGCATCGTCTCATTCTCTTTAAAGTCACCTTAAGCACCTTCTAAACACCATTTTGCATCGTCTCATTCTCTTTAAAGTCACTTTAAGCACCTTCTAAACACCATTTTGCATCGTCTCATTCTCTTTAAAGTCACTTTAAGCACCTTCTAAACCTCATTTTGCATCGTCTCATTCTCTTTAAAGTCACTTTAAGCACCTTCTAAACCTCATTTTGCATCGTCTCATTCTCTTTAAAGTCACTTTAAGCACCTTCTAAACCTCATTTTGCATCGTCTCATTCTCTTTAAAGTCACTTTAAGCACCTTCTAAACCTCATTTTGCATCGTCTCATTCTCTTTAAAGTCACCTTAAGCACCTTCTAAACACCATTTTGCATCGTCTCATTCTCTTTAAAGTCACTTTAAGCACCTTCTAAACCTCATTTTGCATCGTCTCATTCTCTTTAAAGTCACTTTAAGCACCTTCTAAACCTCATTTTGCATCGTCTCATTCTCTTTAAAGTCACTTTAAGCACCTTCTAAACCTCATTTTGCATCGTCTCATTCTCTTTAAAGTCACTTTAAGCACCTTCTAAACACCATTTTGCATCGTCTCATTCTCTTTAAAGTCACTTTAAGCACCTTCTAAACACCATTTTGCATCGTCTCATTCTCTTTAAAGTCACCTTAAGCACCTTTCAAACCTCATTTTGCATCGTCTCATTCTCTTTAAGGTCACTTTAAGCACCTTCTAAACCTCATTTTGCATCGTCTCATTCTCTTTAAAGTCACTTTAAGCACCTTCTAAACCTCATTTTGCATCGTCTCATTCTCTTTAAAGTCACTTTAAGCACCTTCTAAACCTCATTTTGCATCGTCTCATTCTCTTTAAAGTCACCTTAAGCACCTTCTAAACACCATTTTGCATCGTCTCATTCTCTTTAAAGTCACTTTAAGCACCTTCTAAACCTCATTTTGCATCGTCTCATTCTCTTTAAAGTCACTTTAAGCACCTTCTAAACCTCATTTTGCATCGTCTCATTCTCTTTAAAGTCACCTTAAGCACCTTTCAAACCTCATTTTGCATCGTCTCATTCTCTTTAGAGTCACTTTAAGCACCTTCTAAACCTCATTTTGCATCGTCTCATTCTCTTTAAAGTCACTTTAAGCACCTTCTAAACACCATTTTGCATCGTCTCATTCTCTTTAAAGTCACTTTAAGCACCTTCTAAACCTCATTTTGCATCGTCTCATTCTCTTTAAAGTCACTTTAAGCACCTTCTAAACACCATTTTGCATCGTCTCATTCTCTTTAAAGTCACTTTAAGCACCTTCTAAACACCATTTTGCATCGTCTCATTCTCTTTAAAGTCACTTTAAGCACCTTCTAAACCTCATTTTGCATCGTCTCATTCTCTTTAAAGTCACTTTAAGCACCTTCTTAACCTCATTTTGCATCGTCTCATTCTCTTTAAAGTCACCTTAAGCACCTTCTAAAGACCATTTTGCATCGTCTCATTCTCTTTAAAGTCACTTTAAGCACCTTCTAAACACCATTTTGCATCGTCTCATTCTCTTTAAAGTCACTTTAAGCACCTTCTAAACCTCATTTTGCATCGTCTCATTCTCTTTAGAGTCACTTTAAGCACCTTCTAAACCTCATTTTGCATCGTCTCATTCTCTTTAAAGTCACTTTAAGCACCTTCTAAACACCATTTTGCATCGTCTCATTCTCTTTAAAGTCACTTTAAGCACCTTCTAAACCTCATTTTGCATCGTCTCATTCTCTTTAAAGTCACCTTAAGCACCTTTCAAACCTCATTTTGCATCGTCTCATTCTCTTTAAAATCACTTTAAGCACCTTCTAAACCTCATTTTGCATCGTCTCATTCTCTTTAAAGTCACTTTAAGCACCTTCTAAACACCATTTTGCATCGTCTCATTCTCTTTAAAGTCACTTTAAGCACCTTCTAAACACCATTTTGCATCGTCTCATTCTCTTTAAAGTCACTTTAAGCACCTTCTAAACCTCATTTTGCATCGTCTCATTCTCTTTAAAGTCACTTTAAGCACCTTCTAAACCTCATTTTGCATCGTCTCATTCTCTTTAAAGTCACTTTAAGCACCTTCTAAACCTCATTTTGCATCGTCTCATTCTCTTTAAAGTCACTTTAAGCACCTTCTAAACACCATTTTGCATCGTCTCATTCTCTTTAAAGTCACCTTAAGCACCTTCTAAACACCATTTTGCATCGTCTCATTCTCTTTAAAGTCACCTTAAGCACCTTCTAAACACCATTTTGCATCGTCTCATTCTCTTTAAAGTCACTTTAAGCACCTTCTAAACCTCATTTTGCATCGTCTCATTCTCTTTAAAGTCACTTTAAGCACCTTCTAAACCTCATTTTGCATCGTCTCATTCTCTTTAAAGTCACTTTAAGCACCTTCTAAACCTCATTTTGCATCGTCTCATTCTCTTTAAAGTCACCTTAAGCACCTTCTAAACACCATTTTGCATCGTCTCATTCTCTTTAAAGTCACTTTAAGCACCTTCTAAACCTCATTTTGCATCGTCTCATTCTCTTTAAAGTCACTTTAAGCACCTTCTAAACCTCATTTTGCATCGTCTCATTCTCTTTAAAGTCACTTTAAGCACCTTCTAAACACCATTTTGCATCGTCTCATTCTCTTTAAAGTCACTTTAAGCACCTTCTAAACCTCATTTTGCATCGTCTCATTCTCTTTAAAGTCACTTTAAGCACCTTCTAAACACCATTTTGCATCGTCTCATTCTCTTTTAAGTCACCTTAAGCACCTTCTAAACCTCATTTTGCATCGTCTCATTCTCTTTAAAGTCACCTTAAGCACCTTCTAAACCTAATTTTGCATCGTCTCATTCTCTTTAAAGTCACTTTAAGCACCTTCTTAACCTCATTTTGCATCGTCTCATTCTCTTTAAAGTCACTTTAAGCACCTTCTAAACCTCATTTTGCATCGTCTCATTCTCTTTAAAGTCACTTTAAGCACCTTCTAAACACCATTTTGCATCGTCTCATTCTCTTTAAAGTCACTTTAAGCACCTTCTAAACCTCATTTTGCATCGTCTCATTCTCTTTAAAGTCACTTTAAGCACCTTCTAAACACCATTTTGCATCGTCTCATTCTCTTTAAAGTCACTTTAAGCACCTTCTAAACCTCATTTTGCATCGTCTCATTCTCTTTAAAGTCACCTTAAGCACCTTCTAAACACCATTTTGCATCGTCTCATTCTCTTTAAAGTCACTTTAAGCACCTTCTAAACACCATTTTGCATCGTCTCATTCTCTTTAAAGTCACTTTAAGCACCTTGTAAACCTCATTTTGCATCGTCTCATTCTCTTTAAAGTCACTTTAAGCACCTTCTAAACCTCATTTTGCATCGTCTCATTCTCTTTAAAGTCACTTTAAGCACCTTCTAAACCTCATTTTGCATCGTCTCATTCTCTTTAAAGTCACTTTAAGCACCTTCTAAACCTCATTTTGCATCGTCTCATTCTCTTTAAAGTCACCTTAAGCACCTTCTAAACACCATTTTGCATCGTCTCATTCTCTTTAAAGTCACTTTAAGCACCTTCTAAACCACATTTTGCATCGTCTCATTCTCTTTAAAGTCACTTTAAGCACCTTCTAAACCTCATTTTGCATCGTCTCATTCTCTTTAAAGTCACTTTAAGCACCTTCTAAACCTCATTTTGCATCGTCTCATTCTCTTTAAAGTCACTTTAAGCACCTTCTAAACACCATTTTGCATCGTCTCATTCTCTTTAAAGTCACTTTAAGCACCTTCTAAACACCATTTTGCATCGTCTCATTCTCTTTAAAGTCACCTTAAGCACCTTCTAAACACCATTTTGCATCGTCTCATTCTCTTTAAAGTCACTTTAAGCACCTTCTAAACCTCATTTTGCATCGTCTCATTCTCTTTAAAGTCGCCTTAAGCACCTTCTAAACCTAATTTTGCATCGTCTCATTCTCTTTAAAGTCACTTTAAGCACCTTCTTAACCTCATTTTGCATCGTCTCATTCTCTTTAAAGTCACCTTAAGCACCTTCTAAACACCATTTTGCATCGTCTCATTCTCTTTAAAGTCACTTTAAGCACCTTCTAAACACCATTTTGCATCGTCTCATTCTCTTTAAAGTCACTTTAAGCACCTTCTAAACCTCATTTTGCATCGTCTCATTCTCTTTAAAGTCACTTTAAGCACCTTCTAAACACCATTTTGCATCGTCTCATTCTCTTTAAAGTCACTTTAAGCACCTTCTAAACCTCATTTTGCATCGTCTCATTCTCTTTAAAGTCACTTTAAGCACCTTCTAAACACCATTTTGCATCGTCTCATTCTCTTTAAAGTCACTTTAAGCACCTTCTAAACCTCATTTTGCATCGTCTCATTCTCTTTAAAGTCACCTTAAGCACCTTCTAAACACCATTTTGCATCGTCTCATTCTCTTTAAAGTCACCTTAAGCACCTTTCAAACCTCATTTTGCATCGTCTCATTCTCTTTAAAGTCACTTTAAGCACCTTCTAAACACCATTTTGCATCGTCTCATTCTCTTTAAAGTCACCTTAAGCACCTTCTAAACCTAATTTTGCATCGTCTCATTCTCTTTAAAGTCACTTTAAGCACCTTCTTAACCTCATTTTGCATCGTCTCATTCTCTTTAAAGTCACCTTAAGCACCTTCTAAACACCATTTTGCATCGTCTCATTCTCTTTAAAGTCACTTTAAGCACCTTCTAAACACCATTTTGCATCGTCTCATTCTCTTTAAAGTCACCTTAAGCACCTTCTAAACACCATTTTGCATCGTCTCATTCTCTTTAAAGTCACCTTAAGCACCTTTCAAACACCATTTTGCATCGTCTCATTCTCTTTAAAGTCACTTTAAGCACCTTCTAAACCTCATTTTGCATCGTCTCATTCTCTTTAAAGTCACTTTAAGCACCTTCTAAACACCATTTTGCATCGTCTCATTCTCTTTAAAGTCACTTTAAGCACCTTCTAAACCTCATTTTGCATCGTCTCATTCTCTTTAAAGTCACTTTAAGCACCTTCTAAACACCATTTTGCATCGTCTCATTCTCTTTAAAGTCACTTTAAGCACCTTCTAAACCTCATTTTGCATCGTCTCATTCTCTTTAAAGTCACCTTAAGCACCTTCTAAACACCATTTTGCATCGTCTCATTCTCTTTAAAGTCACTTTAAGCACCTTCTAAACACCATTTTGCATCGTCTCATTCTCTTTAAAGTCACTTTAAGCACCTTGTAAACCTCATTTTGCATCGTCTCATTCTCTTTAAAGTCACTTTAAGCACCTTCTAAACCTCATTTTGCATCGTCTCATTCTCTTTAAAGTCACTTTAAGCACCTTCTAAACCTCATTTTGCATCGTCTCATTCTCTTTAAAGTCACTTTAAGCACCTTCTAAACCTCATTTTGCATCGTCTCATTCTCTTTAAAGTCACCTTAAGCACCTTCTAAACACCATTTTGCATCGTCTCATTCTCTTTAAAGTCACTTTAAGCACCTTCTAAACCTCATTTTGCATCGTCTCATTCTCTTTAAAGTCACTTTAAGCACCTTCTAAACCTCATTTTGCATCGTCTCATTCTCTTTAAAGTCACTTTAAGCACCTTCTAAACCTCATTTTGCATCGTCTCATTCTCTTTAAAGTCACTTTAAGCACCTTCTAAACACCATTTTGCATCGTCTCATTCTCTTTAAAGTCACTTTAAGCACCTTCTAAACACCATTTTGCATCGTCTCATTCTCTTTAAAGTCACCTTAAGCACCTTCTAAACACCATTTTGCATCGTCTCATTCTCTTTAAAGTCACTTTAAGCACCTTCTAAACCTCATTTTGCATCGTCTCATTCTCTTTAAAGTCACCTTAAGCACCTTCTAAACCTAATTTTGCATCGTCTCATTCTCTTTAAAGTCACTTTAAGCACCTTCTTAACCTCATTTTGCATCGTCTCATTCTCTTTAAAGTCACCTTAAGCACCTTCTAAACACCATTTTGCATCGTCTCATTCTCTTTAAAGTCACTTTAAGCACCTTCTAAACACCATTTTGCATCGTCTCATTCTCTTTAAAGTCACTTTAAGCACCTTCTAAACCTCATTTTGCATCGTCTCATTCTCTTTAAAGTCACTTTAAGCACCTTCTAAACACCATTTTGCATCGTCTCATTCTCTTTAAAGTCACTTTAAGCACCTTCTAAACCTCATTTTGCATCGTCTCATTCTCTTTAAAGTCACTTTAAGCACCTTCTAAACACCATTTTGCATCGTCTCATTCTCTTTAAAGTCACTTTAAGCACCTTCTAAACCTCATTTTGCATCGTCTCATTCTCTTTAAAGTCACCTTAAGCACCTTCTAAACACCATTTTGCATCGTCTCATTCTCTTTAAAGTCACTTTAAGCACCTTCTAAACACCATTTTGCATCGTCTCATTCTCTTTAAAGTCACTTTAAGCACCTTCTAAACCTCATTTTGCATCGTCTCATTCTCTTTAAAGTCACTTTAAGCACCTTCTAAACCTCATTTTGCATCGTCTCATTCTCTTTAAAGTCACTTTAAGCACCTTCTAAACCTCATTTCGCATCGTCTCATTCTCTTTAAAGTCACTTTAAGCACCTTCTAAACCTCATTTTGCATCGTCTCATTCTCTTTAAAGTCACCTTAAGCACCTTCTAAACACCATTTTGCATCGTCTCATTCTCTTTAAAGTCACTTTAAGCACCTTCTAAACCTCATTTTGCATCGTCTCATTCTCTTTAAAGTCACTTTAAGCACCTTCTAAACCTCATTTTGCATCGTCTCATTCTCTTTAAAGTCACTTTAAGCACCTTCTAAACCTCATTTTGCATCGTCTCATTCTCTTTAAAGTCACTTTAAGCACCTTCTAAACACCATTTTGCATCGTCTCATTCTCTTTAAAGTCACTTTAAGCACCTTCTAAACACCATTTTGCATCGTCTCATTCTCTTTAAAGTCACCTTAAGCACCTTCTAAACACCATTTTGCATCGTCTCATTCTCTTTAAAGTCACTTTAAGCACCTTCTAAACCTCATTTTGCATCGTCTCATTCTCTTTAAAGTCACCTTAAGCACCTTCTAAACCTCATTTTGCATCGTCTCATTCTCTTTAAAGTCACTTTAAGCACCTTCTTAACCTCATTTTGCATCGTCTCATTCTCTTTAAAGTCACCTTAAGCACCTTCTAAACACCATTTTGCATCGTCTCATTCTCTTTAAAGTCACCTTAAGCACCTTCTAAACACCATTTTGCATCGTCTCATTCTCTTTAAAGTCACTTTAAGCACCTTCTAAACCTCATTTTGCATCGTCTCATTCTCTTTAGAGTCACTTTAAGCACCTTCTAAACCTCATTTTGCATCGTCTCATTCTCTTTAAAGTCACTTTAAGCACCTTCTAAACACCATTTTGCATCGTCTCATTCTCTTTAAAGTCACTTTAAGCACCTTCTAAACCTCATTTTGCATCGTCTCATTCTCTTTAAAGTCACTTTAAGCACCTTCTAAACCTCATTTTGCATCGTCTCATTCTCTTTAAAGTCACCTTAAGCACCTTTCAAACCTCATTTTGCATCGTCTCATTCTCTTTAAAGTCACTTTAAGCACCTTCTAAACCTCATTTTGCATCGTCTCATTCTCTTTAAAGTCACTTTAAGCACCTTCTAAACCTCATTTTGCATCGTCTCATTCTCTTTAAAGTCACCTTAAGCACCTTCTAAACACCATTTTGCATCGTCTCATTCTCTTTAAAGTCACTTTAAGCACCTTCTAAACCTCATTTTGCATCGTCTCATTCTCTTTAAAGTCACTTTAAGCACCTTCTAAACCTCATTTTGCATCGTCTCATTCTCTTTAAAGTCACTTTAAGCACCTTCTAAACACCATTTTGCATCGTCTCATTCTCTTTAAAGTCACTTTAAGCACCTTCTAAAGACCATTTTGCATCGTCTCATTCTCTTTAAAGTCACTTTAAGCACCTTCTAAACACCATTTTGCATCGTCTCATTCTCTTTTAAGTCACCTTAAGCACCTTCTAAACACCATTTTGCATCGTCTCATTCTCTTTAAAGTCACTTTAAGCACCTTCTAAACCTCATTTTGCATCGTCTCATTCTCTTTAAAGTCACCTTAAGCACCTTCTAAACACCATTTTGCATCGCCTCATTCTCTTTAAAGTCACCTTAAGCACCTTCTAAACACCATTTTGCATCGTCTCATTCTCTTTAAAGTCACCTTAAGCACCTTCTAAACACCATTTTGCATCGTCTCATTCTCTTTAAAGTCACTTTAAGCACCTTCTAAACCTCATTTTGCATCGTCTCATTCTCTTTAAAGTCACCTTAAGCACCTTCTAAACCTCATTTTGCATCGTCTCATTCTCTTTAAAGTCACCTTAAGCACCTTCTAAACACCATTTTGCATCGTCTCATTCTCTTTAAAGTCACCTTAAGCACCTTCTAAACACCATTTTGCATCGTCTCATTCTCTTTAAAGTCACTTTAAGCACCTTCTAAACCTCATTTTGCATCGTCTCATTCTCTTTAAAGTCACCTTAAGCACCTTCTAAACACCATTTTGCATCGTCTCATTCTCTTTAAAGTCACTTTAAGCACCTTCTAAACCTCATTTTGCATCGTCTCATTCTCTTTAAAGTCACCTTAAGCACCTTCTAAACCTCATTTTGCATCGTCTCATTCTCTTTAAAGTCACTTTAAGCACCTTCTAAACACCATTTTGCATCGTCTCATTCTCTTTAAAGTCACTTTAAGCACCTTCTAAACACCATTTTGCATCGTATCATTCTCTTTAAAGTCACCTTAAGCACCTTCTAAACCTCATTTTGCATCGTCTCATTCTCTTTAAAGTCACCTTAAGCACCTTCTAAACACCATTTTGCATCGTCTCATTCTCTTTAAAGTCACTTTAAGCACCTTCTAAACACCATTTTGCATCGTCTCATTCTCTTTAAAGTCACCTTAAGCACCTTCTAAACCTCATTTTGCATCGTCTCATTCTCTTTAAAGTCACCTTAAGCACCTTCTAAACCTCATTTTGCATCGTCTCATTCTCTTTAAAGTCACTTTAAGCACCTTCTAAACACCATTTTGCATCGTCTCATTCTCTTTAAAGTCACTTTAAGCACCTTCTAAACCTCATTTTGCATCGTCTCATTCTCTTTAAAGTCACTTTAAGCACCTTCTAAACACCATTTTGCATCGTCTCATTCTCTTTAAAGTCACTTTAAGCACCTTCTAAACCTCATTTTGCATCGTCTCATTCTCTTTAAAGTCACTTTAAGCACCTTCTAAACCTCATTTTGCATCGTCTCATTCTCTTTAAAGTCACTTTAAGCACCTTCTAAACCTCATTTTGCATCGTCTCATTCTCTTTAAAGTCACTTTAAGCACCTTCTAAACCTCATTTTGCATCGTCTCATTCTCTTTAAAGTCACCTTAAGCACCTTCTAAACACCATTTTGCATCGTCTCATTCTCTTTAAAGTCACTTTAAGCACCTTCTAAACACCATTTTGCATCGTCTCATTCTCTTTAAAGTCACTTTAAGCACCTTCTAAACCTCATTTTGCATCGTCTCATTCTCTTTAAAGTCACCTTAAGCACCTTCTAAACACCATTTTGCATCGTCTCATTCTCTTTAAAGTCACTTTAAGCACCTTCTAAACCTCATTTTGCATCGTCTCATTCTCTTTAAAGTCACCTTAAGCACCTTCTAAACCTCATTTTGCATCGTCTCATTCTCTTTAAAGTCACTTTAAGCACCTTCTAAACACCATTTTGCATCGTCTCATTCTCTTTAAAGTCACTTTAAGCACCTTCTAAACCTCATTTTGCATCGTCTCATTCTCTTTAAAGTCACTTTAAGCACCTTCTAAACCTCATTTTGCATCGTCTCATTCTCTTTAAAGTCACTTTAAGCACCTTCTAAACACCATTTTGCATCGTCTCATTCTCTTTAAAGTCACTTTAAGCACCTTCTAAACCTCATTTTGCATCGTCTCATTCTCTTTAAGTCACCTTAAGCACCTTCTAAACACCATTTTGCATCGTCTCATTCTCTTTAAAGTCACCTTAAGCACCTTCTAAACACCATTTTGCATCGTCTCATTCTCTTTAAAGTCACCTTAAGCACCTTCTAAACCTCATTTTGCATCGTCTCATTCTCTTTAAAGTCACTTTAAGCACCTTCTAAACCTCATTTTGCATCGTCTCATTCTCTTTAAAGTCACTTTAAGCACCTTCTAAACCTCATTTTGCATCGTCTCATTCTCTTTAAAGTCACCTTAAGCACCTTCTAAACCTCATTTTGCATCGTCTCATTCTCTTTAAAGTCACTTTAAGCACCTTCTAAACCTCATTTTGCATCGTCTCATTCTCTTTAAAGTCACCTTAAGCATCTTCTAAACACCATTTTGCATCGTCTCATTCTCTTTAAAGTCACTTTAAGCACCTTCTAAACACCATTTTGCATCGTCTCATTCTCTTTAAAGTCACTTTAAGCACCTTCTAAACACCATTTTGCATCGTCTCATTCTCTTTAAAGTCACTTTAAGCACCTTCTAAACCTCATTTTGCATCGTCTCATTCTCTTTAAAGTCACCTTAAGCACCTTCTAAACCTCATTTTGCATCGTCTCATTCTCTTTAAAGTCACTTTAAGCACCTTCTAAACACCATTTTGCATCGTCTCATTCTCTTTAAAGTCACCTTAAGCACCTTCTAAACACCATTTTGCATCGTCTCATTCTCTTTAAAGTCACCTTAAGCACCTTCTTAACCTCATTTTGCATCGTCTCATTCTCTTTAAAGTCACTTTAAGCACCTTCTAAAGACCATTTTGCATCGTCTCATTCTCTTTAAAGTCACTTTAAGCACCTTCTAAACACCATTTTGCATCGTCTCATTCTCTTTAAAGTCACTTTAAGCACCTTCTAAACACCATTTTGCATCGTCTCATTCTCTTTAAAGTCACTTTAAGCACCTTCTAAACACCATTTTGCATCGTCTCATTCTCTTTTAAGTCACCTTAAGCACCTTCTAAACACCATTTTGCATCGTCTCATTCTCTTTAAAGTCACTTTAAGCACCTTCTAAACCTCATTTTGCATCGTCTCATTCTCTTTAAAGTCACTTTAAGCACCTTCTAAACCTCATTTTGCATCGTCTCATTCTCTTTAAAGTCACCTTAAGCAACTTCTAAAGACCATTTTGCATCGTCTCATTCTCTTTAAAGTCACTTTAAGCACCTTCTAAACAGAATTTTGCATCGTCTCATTCTCTTTAAAGTCACCTTAAGTACCTTCTAAACACCATTTTGCATCGTCTCATTCACTTTAAAGTCACCTTAAGCACCTTCTAAACCTCATTTTGCATCGTCTCATTCTCTTTAAAGTCACCTTAAGCACCTTCTAAACACCATTTTGCATCGTCTCATTCTCTTTAAAGTCACTTTAAGCACCTTCTAAACACCATTTTGCATCGTCTCATTCTCTTTAAAGTCACTTTAAGCACCTTCTAAACACCATTTTGCATCGTCTCATTCTCTTTAAAGTCACTTTAAGCACCTTCTAAACCTCATTTTGCATCGTCTCATTCTCTTTAAAGTCACTTTAAGCACCTTCTAAACACCATTTTGCATCGTCTCATTCTCTTTAAAGTCACTTTAAGCACCTTCTAAACACCATTTTGCATCGTCTCATTCTCTTTAAAGTCACCTTAAGCACCTTCTAAACCTCATTTTGCATCGTCTCATTCTCTTTAAAGTCACCTTAAGCACCTTCTAAAGACCATTTTGCATCGTCTTATTCTCTTTAAAGTCACTTTAAGCACCATCTAAACACCATTTTGCATCGTCTCATTCTCTTTAAAGTCACTTTAAGCACCTTCTAAACACCATTTTGCATCGTCTCATTCTCTTTAAAGTCACCTTAAGCACCTTCTAAACACCATTTTGCATCGTCTCATTCTCTTTAAAGTCACTTTAAGCACCTTCTAAACCTCATTTTGCATCGTCTCATTCTCTTTAAAGTCACCTTAAGCACCTTCTAAACACCATTTTGCATCGTCTCATTCTCTTTAAAGTCACTTTAAGCACCTTCTAAACCTCATTTTGCATCGTCTCATTCTCTTTAAAGTCACCTTAAGCACCTTCTAAACCTCATTTTGCATCGTCTCATTCTCTTTAAAGTCACCTTAAGCACCTTCTAAACACCATTTTGCATCGTCTCATTCTCTTTAAAGTCACTTTAAGCACCTTCTAAACCTCATTTTGCATCGTCTCATTCTCTTTAAAGTCACTTTAAGCACCTTCTAAACACCATTTTGCATCGTCTCATTCTCTTTAAAGTCACTTTAAGCACCTTCTAAACACCATTTTGCATCGTCTCATTCTCTTTTAAGTCACCTTAAGCACCTTCTAAACACCATTTTGCATCGTCTCATTCTCTTTAAAGTCACTTTAAGCACCTTCTAAACCTCATTTTGCATCGTCTCATTCTCTTTAAAGTCACTTTAAGCACCTTCTAAACCTCATTTTGCATCGTCTCATTCTCTTTAAAGTCACTTTAAGCACCTTCTAAACACCATTTTGCATCGTCTCATTCTCTTTAAAGTCACTTTAAGCACCTTCTAAACACCATTTTGCATCGTCTCATTCTCTTTAAAGTCACCTTAAGCACCTTCTAAAGACCATTTTGCATCGTCTCATTCTCTTTAAAGTCACCTTAAGCACCTTCTAAACCTCATTTTGCATCGTCTTATTCTCTTTAAAGTCACTTTAAGCACCATCTAAACACCATTTTGCATCGTCTCATTCTCTTTAAAGTCACTTTAAGCACCTTCTAAACCTCATTTTGCATCGTCTCATTCTCTTTAAAGTCACTTTAAGCACCTTCTAAACCTCATTTTGCATCGTCTCATTCTCTTTAAAGTCACCTTAAGCACCTTCTAAACACCATTTTGCATCGTCTCATTTTCTTTAAAGTCACCTTAAGCACCTTCTAAACCTCATTTTGCATCGTCTCATTCTCTTTAAAGTCACTTTAAGCACCTTCTAAACACCATTTTGCATCGTCTCATTCTCTTTAAAGTCACCTTAAGCATCTTCTAAACCTCATTTTGCATCGTCTCATTCTCTTTAAAGTCACCTTAAGCACCTTTCAAACCTCATTTTGCATCGTCTCATTCTCTTTAAAGTCACTTTAAGCACCTTCTAAACCTCATTTTGCATCGTCTCATTCTCTTTAAAGTCACCTTAAGCACCTTCTAAACCTCATTTTGCATCGTCTCATTCTCTTTAAAGTCACTTTAAGCACCTTCTAAACCTCATTTTGCATCGTCTCATTCTCTTTAAAGTCACTTTAAGCACCTTCTAAACAGAATTTTGCATCGTCTCATTCTCTTTAAAGTCACCTTAAGTACCTTCTAAACACCATTTTGCATCGTCTCATTCTCTTTAAAGTCACTTAAGCACCTTCTAAACCTCATTTTGCATCGTCTCATTCTCTTTAAAGTCACTTTAAGCACCTTCTAAACCTCATTTTGCATCGTCTCATTCTCTTTAAAGTCACTTTAAGCACCTTCTAAACCTCATTTTGCATCGTCTCATTCTCTTTAAAGTCACCTTAAGCACCTTCTAAAGACCATTTTGCATCGTCTCATTCTCTTTAAAGTCACCTTAAGCACCTTCTAAACACCATTTTGCATCGTCTCATTCTCTTTAAAGTCACCTTAAGCACCTTCTAAACACCATTTTGCATCGTCTCATTCTCTTTAAAGTCACTTTAAGCACCTTCTAAACCTCATTTTGCATCGTCTCATTCTCTTTAAAGTCACCTTAAGCACCTTCTAAACACCATTTTGCATCGTCTCATTCTCTTTAAAGTCACTTTAAGCACCTTCTAAACCTCATTTTGCATCGTCTCATTCTCTTTAAAGTCACCTTAAGCACCTTCTAAACACCATTTTGCATCGTCTCATTCTCTTTAAAGTCACTTTAAGCACCTTCTAAACACCATTTTGCATCGTCTCATTCTCTTTAAAGTCACTTTAAGCACCTTCTAAACACCATTTTGCATCGTCTCATTCTCTTTAAAGTCACTTTAAGCACCTTCTAAACCTCATTTTGCATCGTCTCATTCTCTTTAAAGTCACTTTAAGCACCTTCTAAACCTCATTTTGCATCGTCTCATTCTCTTTAAAGTCACTTTAAGCACCTTCTAAACCTCATTTTGCATCGTCTCATTCTCTTTAAAGTCACTTTAAGCACCTTCTAAACCTCATTTTGCATCGTCTCATTCTCTTTAAAGTCACTTTAAGCACCTTCTAAACCTCATTTTGCATCGTCTCATTCTCTTTAAAGTCACCTTAAGCACCTTCTAAACCTCATTTTGCATCGTCTCATTCTCTTTAAAGTCACCTTAAGCACCTTCTAAACACCATTTGCATCGTCTCATTCTCTTTAAAGTCACCTTAAGCACCTTCTAAACACCATTTTGCATCGTCTCATTCTCTTTAAAGTCACTTTAAGCACCTTCTAAACCTCATTTTGCATCGTCTCATTCTCTTTAAAGTCACCTTAAGCACCTTCTAAACACCATTTTGCATCGTCTCATTCTCTTTAAAGTCACTTTAAGCACCTTCTAAACCTCATTTTGCATCGTCTCATTCTCTTTAAAGTCACCTTAAGCACCTTCTAAACACCATTTTGCATCGTCTCATTCTCTTTAAAGTCACTTTAAGCACCTTCTAAACACCATTTTGCATCGTCTCATTCTCTTTAAAGTCACTTTAAGCACCTTCTAAACACCATTTTGCATCGTCTCATTCTCTTTAAAGTCACCTTAAGCACCTTTCAAACCTCATTTTGCATCGTCTCATTCTCTTTAAAGTCACTTTAAGCACCTTCTAAACCTCATTTTGCATCGTCTCATTCTCTTTAAAGTCACCTTAAGCACCTTCTAAACCTCATTTTGCATCGTCTCATTCTCTTTAAAGTCACCTTAAGCACCTTCTAAACCTCATTTTGCATCGTCTCATTCTCTTTAAAGTCACTTTAAGCACCTTCTAAACACCATTTTGCATCGTCTCATTCTCTTTAAAGTCACCTTAAGCACCTTCTTAACCTCATTTTGCATCGTCTCATTCTCTTTAAAGTCACTTTAAGCACCTTCTAAAGACCATTTTGCATCGTCTCATTCTCTTTAAAGTCACTTTAAGCACCTTCTAAACACCATTTTGCATCGTCTCATTCTCTTTAAAGTCACTTTAAGCACCTTCTAAACACCATTTTGCATCGTCTCATTCTCTTTAAAGTCACTTTAAGCACCTTCTAAACCTCATTTTGCATCGTCTCATTCTCTTTAAAGTCACCTTAAGCACCTTCTAAACACCATTTTGCATCGTCTCATTCTCTTTAAAGTCACTTTAAGCACCTTCTAAACCTCATTTTGCATCGTCTCATTCTCTTTAAAGTCACTTTAAGCACCTTCTAAACCTCATTTTGCATCGTCTCATTCTCTTTAAAGTCACCTTAAGCACCTTCTAAAGACCATTTTGCATCGTCTCATTCTCTTTAAAGTCACTTTAAGCACCTTCTAAACAGAATTTTGCATCGTCTCATTCTCTTTAAAGTCACCTTAAGTACCTTCTAAACACCATTTTGCATCGTCTCATTCTCTTTAAAGTCACCTTAAGCACCTTCTAAACCTCATTTTGCATCGTCTCATTCTCTTTAAAGTCACCTTAAGCACCTTCTAAACACCATTTTGCATCGTCTCATTCTCTTTAAAGTCACTTTAAGCACCTTCTAAACACCATTTTGCATCGTCTCATTCTCTTTAAAGTCACTTTAAGCACCTTCTAAACACCATTTTGCATCGTCTCATTCTCTTTAAAGTCACTTTAAGCACCTTCTAAACCTCATTTTGCATCGTCTCATTCTCTTTAAAGTCACTTTAAGCACCTTCTAAACACCATTTTGCATCGTCTCATTCTCTTTAAAGTCACTTTAAGCACCTTCTAAACACCATTTTGCATCGTCTCATTCTCTTTAAAGTCACCTTAAGCACCTTCTAAACCTCATTTTGCATCGTCTCATTCTCTTTAAAGTCACCTTAAGCACCTTCTAAAGACCATTTTGCATCGTCTTATTCTCTTTAAAGTCACTTTAAGCACCATCTAAACACCATTTTGCATCGTCTCATTCTCTTTAAAGTCACTTTAAGCACCTTCTAAACACCATTTTGCATCGTCTCATTCTCTTTAAAGTCACCTTAAGCACCTTCTAAACACCATTTTGCATCGTCTCATTCTCTTTAAAGTGACTTTAAAGCACCTTCTAAACCTCATTTTGCATCGTCTCATTCTCTTTAAAGTCACCTTAAGCACCTTCTAAACACCATTTTGCATCGTCTCATTCTCTTTAAAGTCACTTTAAGCACCTTCTAAACCTCATTTTGCATCGTCTCATTCTCTTTAAAGTCACCTTAAGCACCTTCTTAACCTCATTTTGCATCGTTTCATTCTCTTTAAAGTCACCTTAAGCACCTTCTAAACACCATTTTGCATCGTCTCATTCTCTTTAAAGTCACTTTAAGCACCTTCTAAACCTCATTTTGCATCGTCTCATTCTCTTTAAAGTCACTTTAAGCACCTTCTAAACACCATTTTGCATCGTCTCATTCTCTTTAAAGTCACTTTAAGCACCTTCTAAACACCATTTTGCATCGTCTCATTCTCTTTTAAGTCACCTTAAGCACCTTCTAAACACCATTTTGCATCGTCTCATTCTCTTTAAAGTCACTTTAAGCACCTTCTAAACCTCATTTTGCATCGTCTCATTCTCTTTAAAGTCACTTTAAGCACCTTCTGAACCTCATTTTGCATCGTCTCATTCTCTTTAAAGTCACTTTAAGCACCTTCTAAACACCATTTTGCATCGTCTCATTCTCTTTAAAGTCACTTTAAGCACCTTCTAAACACCATTTTGCATCGTCTCATTCTCTTTAAAGTCACCTTAAGCACCTTCTAAACACCATTTTGCATCGTCTCATTCTCTTTAAAGTCACCTTAAGCACCTTCTAAACCTCATTTTGCATCGTCTTATTCTCTTTAAAGTCACTTTAAGCACCATCTAAACACCATTTTGCATCGTCTCATTCTCTTTAAAGTCACTTTAAGCACCTTCTAAACCTCATTTTGCATCGTCTCATTCTCTTTAAAGTCACTTTAAGCACCTTCTAAACCTCATTTTGCATCGTCTCATTCTCTTTAAAGT
Organism: Anopheles ziemanni; assembly: GCF_943734765.1. Lineage (NCBI taxonomy): Eukaryota > Metazoa > Arthropoda > Insecta > Diptera > Culicidae > Anopheles > Anopheles ziemanni. Next base: position 873 of record NW_026689944.1, on the reverse strand, counting down.
CACCTTAAGCACCTTCTAAACACCATTTTGCATCGTCTCATTCTCTTTAAAGTCACCTTAAGCACCTTCTAAACACCATTTTGCATCGTCTCATTCTCTTTAAAGTCACTTTAGGCACCTTCTAAACACCATTTTGCATCGTCTCATTCTCTTTAAAGTCACCTTAAGCACCTTCTAAACCTCATTTTGCATCGTCTCATTCTCTTTAAAGTCACCTTAAGCACCTTTCAAACCTCATTTTGCATCGTCTCATTCTCTTTAAAGTCACTTTAAGCACCTTCTAAACCTCATTTTGCATCGTCTCATTCTCTTTAAAGTCACCTTAAGCACCTTCTAAACCTCATTTTGCATCGTCTCATTCTCTTTAAAGTCACTTTAAGCACCTTCTAAACCTCATTTTGCATCGTCTCATTCTCTTTAAAGTCACTTTAAGCACCTTCTAAACAGAATTTTGCATCGTCTCATTCTCTTTAAAGTCACCTTAAGTACCTTCTAAACACCATTTTGCATCGTCTCATTCTCTTTAAAGTCACCTTAAGCACCTTCTAAACCTCATTTTGCATCGTCTCATTCTCTTTAAAGTCACTTTAAGCACCTTCTAAACACCATTTTGCATCGTCTCATTCTCTTTAAAGTCACCTTAAGCACCTTCTAAACCTCATTTTGCATCGTCTCATTCTCTTTAAAGTCACCTTAAGCACCTTCTAAAGACCATTTTGCATCGTCTCATTCTCTTTAAAGTCACCTTAAGCACCTTCTAAACACCATTTTGCATCGTCTCATTCTCTTTAAAGTCACCTTAAGCACCTTCTAAACAACATTTTGCATCGTCTCATTCTCTTTAAAGTCACTTTAAGCACCTTCTAAACCTCA
>NW_026689943.1:0-41389 GCF_943734765.1 Anopheles ziemanni | reverse complement strand
AGTCACTTTAAGCACCTTCTAAACCTCATTTTGCATCGTCTCATTCTCTTTAAAGTCACCTTAAGCACCTTCTAAACCTCATTTTGCATCGTCTCATTCTCTTTAAAGTCACTTTAAGCACCTTCTAAACTCATTTTGCATCGTCTCATTCTCTTAAAGTCACTTTAGCACCTTCTAAACCTCATTTTGCATCGTCTCATTCTCTTTAAAGTCACTTTAAGCACCTTCTAAACACCATTTTGCATCGTCTCATTCTCTTTAAAGTCACTTTAAGCACCTTCTAAACCTCATTTTGCATCGTCTCATTCTCTTTAAAGTCACCTTAAGCACCTTCTAAACACCATTTTGCATCGTCTCATTCTCTTTAAAGTCACTTTAAGCACCTTCTAAACCTCATTTTGCATCGTCTCATTCTCTTTAAAGTCACCTTAAGCACCTTCTAAACCTCATTTTGCATCGTCTCATTCTCTTTAAAGTCACTTTAAGCACCTTCTAAACCTCATTTTGCATCGTCTCATTCTCTTTAAAGTCACTTTAAGCACCTTCTAAACCTCATTTTGCATCGTCTCATTCTCTTTAAAGTCACTTTAAGCACCTTCTAAACACCATTTTGCATCGTCTCATTCTCTTTAAAGTCACTTTAAGCACATTGTAAACCTCATTTTGCATCGTCTCATTCTCTTTAAAGTCACCTTAAGCAACTTCTAAACACCATTTTGCATCGTCTCATTCTCTTTAAAGTCACTTTAAGCACCTTCTAAACACCATTTTGCATCGTCTCATTCTCTTATTATAAGTCACTTTAAGCACCTTCTAAACCTCATTTTGCATCGTCTCATTCTCTTTAAAGTCACTTTAAGCACCTTCTAAACACCATTTTGCATCGTCTCATTCTCTTTAAAGTCACTTTAAGCACCTTCTAAACACCATTTGCATCGTCTCATTCTCTTTAAAGTCACTTTAAGCACCTTCTAAACCTCATTTTGCATCGTCTCATTCTCTTTAAAGTCACTTTAAGCACCTTCTAAACACCATTTTGCATCGTCTCATTCTCTTTAAAGTCACCTTAAGCACCTTCTAAACACCATTTTGCATCGTCTCATTCTCTTTAAAGTCACTTTAAGCACCTTCTAAACTCATTTTGCATCGTCTCATTCTCTTTAAAGTCACTTTAAGCACCTTCTAAACCTCATTTTGCATCGTCTCATTCTCTTTAAAGTCACTTTAAGCACCTTCTAAACACCATTTTGCATCGTCTCATTCTCTTTAAAGTCACCTTAAGCACCTTCTAAACCTCATTTTGCATCGTCTCATTCTCTTTAAAGTCACCTTAAGCACCTTCTAAACACCATTTTGCATCGTCTCATTCTCTTTAAAGTCACTTTAAGCACCTTCTAAACACCATTTTGCATCGTCTCATTCTCTTTTAAGTCACTTTAAGCACCTTCTAAACACCATTTTGCATCGTCTCATTCTCTTTAAAGTCACTTTAAGCACCTTCTAAACCTCATTTTGCATCGTCTCATTCTCTTTAAAGTCACTTTAAGCACCTTCTAAACACCATTTTGCATCGTCTCATTCTCTTTAAAGTCACCTTAAGCACCTTCTAAACACCATTTTGCATCGTCTCATTCTCTTTAAAGTCACTTTAAGCACCTTCTAAACACCATTTTGCATCGTCTCATTCTCTTTAAAGTCACTTTAAGCACCTTCTAAACACCATTTTGCATCGTCTCATTCTCTTTAAAGTCACCTTAAGCACCTTCTAAACCTCATTTTGCATCGTCTCATTCTCTTTAAAGTCACCTTAAGCACCTTCTAAACACCATTTTGCATCGTCTCATTCTCTTTAAAGTCACCTTAAGCACCTTCTAAAGACCATTTTGCATCGTCTCATTCTCTTTAAAGTCACTTTAAGCACCTTCTAAACCTCATTTTGCATCGTCTCATTCTCTTTAAAGTCACTTTTAAGCACCTTCTAAACTCATTTTGCATCGTCTCATTCTCTTTAAAGTCACTTTAAGCACCTTCTAAACACCATTTTGCATCGTCTCATTCTCTTTAAAGTCACTTTAAGCACCTCTAAACCTCATTTTGCATCGTCTCATTCTCTTTAAAGTCACCTTAAGCACCTTCTAAACACCATTTTGCATCGTCTCATTCTCTTTAAAGTCACTTTAAGCACCTTCTAAACCTCATTTTGCATCGTCTCATTCTCTTTAAAGTCACCTTAAGCACCTTCTAAACCTCATTTTGCATCGTCTCATTCTCTTTAAAGTCACTTTAAGCACCTTCTAAACCTCATTTTGCATCGTCTCATTCTCTTTTAAAGTCACTTTAAGCACCTTCTAAACCTCATTTTGCATCGTCTCATTCTCTTTAAAGTCACTTTAAGCACCTTCTAAACACCATTTTGCATCGTCTCATTCTCTTTAAAGTCACTTTAAGCACATTGTAAACCTCATTTTGCATCGTCTCATTCTCTTTAAAGTCACCTTAAGCACCTTCTAAACACCATTTTGCATCGTCTCATTCTCTTTAAAGTCACTTTAAGCACCTTCTAAACACATTTTGCATCGTCTCATTCTCTTTAAGTCACTTTAAGCACCTTCTAAACCTCATTTTGCATCGTCTCATTCTGTTTAAAGTCACTTTAAGCACCTTCTAAACACCATTTTGCATCGTCTCATTCTCTTAAAGTGACTTTAAGCACCTTCTAAACACCATTTTGCATCGTCTCATTCTCTTTAAAGTCACTTTAAGCACCTTCTAAACCTCATTTTGCATCGTCTCATTCTCTTTAAAGTCACTTTAAGCACCTTCTAAACACCATTTTGCATCGTCTCATTCTCTTTAAAGTCACCTTAAGCACCTTCTAAACACCATTTTGCATCGTCTCATTCTCTTTAAAGTCACTTTAAGCACCTTCTAAACCTCATTTTGCATCGTCTCATTCTCTTTAAAGTCACTTTAAGCACCTTCTAAACACCATTTTGCATAGTCTCATTCTCTTTAAAGTCACTTTAAGCACCTTCTAAACACCATTTTGCATCGTCTCATTCTCTTTAAAGTCACTTTAAGCACCTTCTAAACACCATTTTGCATCGTCTCATTCTCTTTAAAGTCACTTTAAGCACCTTCTAAACCTCATTTTGCATCGTCTCATTCTCTTTAAAGTCACTTTAAGCACCTTCTAAACTCATTTTGCATCGTCTCATTCTCTTTAAAGTCACCTTAAGCACCTTCTAAACCTCATTTTGCATCGTCTCATTCTCTTAAAGACACTTTAAGCACCTTCTAAACCTCATTTTGCATCGTCTCATTCTCTTTTAAAGTCACTTTAAGCACCTTCTAAACCTCATTTTGCATCGTCCTCATTCTCTTTAAAGTCACCTTAAGCACCTTCTAAACCTCATTTTGCATCGTCTCATTCTCTTTAAAGTCACTTTAAGCACCTTCTAAACCTCATTTTGCATCGTCTCATTCTCTTTAAAGTCACCTTAAGCACCTTCTAAACACCATTTTGCATCGTCTCATTCTCTTTAAAGTCACCTTAAGCACCTTCTAAACACCATTTTGCATCGTCTCATTCTCTTTAAAGTCACTTTAAGCACCTTCTAAAGGACCATTTTGCATCGTCTCATCTCTTAAAGTCACTTTAAGCACCTTCTAAACCTCATTTTGCATCGTCTCATTCTCTTTAAAGTCACTTTAAGCACCTTCTAAACCTCATTTTGCATCGTCTCATTCTCTTTAAAGTCACTTTAAGCACCTTCTAAACACCATTTTTGCATCGTCTCATTCTCTTTAAAGTCACTTTAAGCACCTTCTAACACCATTTTGCATCGTCTCATTCTCTTTTAAGTCACTTTAAGCACCTTCTAAACACCATTTTGCATCGTCTCATTCTCTTTAAAGTCACTTTAAGCACCTTCTAAACACCATTTTGCATCGTCTCATTCTCTTTAAAGTCACTTTAAGCACCTTCTAAACACCATTTTGCATCGTCTCATTCTCTTTAAAGTCACCTTAAGCACCTTCTAAACACCATTTTGCATCGTCTCATTCTCTTTAAAGTCACCTTAAGCACCTTTCAAACACCATTTTGCATCGTCTCATTCTCTTTAAAGTCACTTTAAGCACCTTCTAAACCTCATTTTGCATCGTCTCATTCTCTTTAAAGTCACTTTAAGCACCTTCTAAACCTCATTTTGCATCGTCTCATTCTCTTTAAAGTCACCTTAAGCACCTTCTAAACCTCATTTTGCATCGTCTCATTCTCTTTAAAGTCACTTTAAGCACCTTCTAAACACCATTTTGCATCGTCTCATTCTCTTTAAAGTCACTTTAAGCACCTTCTAAACCTCATTTTGCATCGTCTCATTCTCTTTAAAGTCACTTTAAGCACCTTCTAAACCTCATTTTGCATCGTCTCATTCTCTTTAAAGTCACTTTAAGCACCTTCTAAACACCATTTTGCATCGTCTCATTCTCTTTAAAGTCACTTTAAGCACCTTCTAAACCTCATTTTGCATCGTCTCATTCTCTTTAAAGTCACTTTAAGCACCTTCTAAACCTCATTTTGCATCGTCTCATTCTCTTTAAAGTCACCTTAAGCACCTTCTAAAGACCATTTTGCATCGTCTCATTCTCTTTAAAGTCACTTTAAGCACCTTCTAAACCTCATTTTGCATCGTCTCATTCTCTTTAAAGTCACCTTAAGCACCTTCTAAACACCATTTTGCATCGTCTCATTCTCTTTAAAGTCACTTTAAGCACCTTCTAAACCTCATTTTGCATCGTCTCATTCTCTTTAAAGTCACCTTAAGCACCTTCTAAACACCATTTTGCATCGTCTCATTCTCTTTAAAGTCACTTTAAGCACCTTCTAAACCTCATTTTGCATCGTCTCATTCTCTTTAAAGTCACCTTAAGCACCTTCTAAACCTCATTTTGCATCGTCTCATTCTCTTTAAAGTCACCTTAAGCACCTTCTAAACCTCATTTTGCATCGTCTCATTCTCTTTAAAGTCACCTTAAGCACCTTCTAAAGACCATTTTGCATCGTCTCATTCTCTTTAAAGTCACCTTAAGCACCTTCTAAACACCATTTTGCATCGTCTCATTCTCTTTAAAGTCACTTTAAGCACCTTCTAAACACCATTTTGCATCGTCTCATTCTCTTTAAAGTCACTTTAAGCACCTTCTAAACCTCATTTTGCATCGTCTCATTCTCTTTAAAGTCACCTTAAGCACCTTCTAAACCTCATTTTGCATCGTCTCATTCTCTTTAAAGTCACTTTAAGCACCTTCTAAACACTATTTTGCATCGTCTCATTCTCTTTAAAGTCACTTTAAGCACCTTCTAAACACCATTTTGCATCGTCTCATTCTCTTTAAAGTCACTTTAAGCACCTTCTAAACCTCATTTTGCATCGTCTCATTCTCTTTAAAGTCACTTTAAGCACCTTCTAAACCTCATTTTGCATCGTCTCATTCTCTTTAAAGTCACTTTAAGCACCTTCTAAACCTCATTTTGCATCGTCTCATTCTCTTTAAAGTCACCTTAAGCACCTTCTAAAGACCATTTTGCATCGTCTCATTCTCTTTAAAGTCAATTTAAGCACCTTCTAAACCTCATTTTGCATCGTCTCATTCTCTTTAAAGTCACCTTAAGCACCTTCTAAACACCATTTTGCATCGTCTCATTCTCTTTAAAGTCACCTTAAGCACCTTCTAAACACCATTTTGCATCGTCTCATTCTCTTTAAAGTCAATTTAAGCACCTTCTAAACCTCATTTTGCATCGTCTCATTCTCTTTAAAGTCACCTTAAGCACCTTCTAAAGACCATTTTGCATCGTCTCATTCTCTTTAAAGTCACTTTAAGCACCTTCTAAACCTCATTTTGCATCGTCTCATTCTCTTTAAAGTCACCTTAAGCACCTTCTAAACCTCATTTTGCATCGTCTCATTCTCTTTAAAGTCACTTTAAGCACCTTCTAAACACCATTTTGCATCGTCTCATTCTCTTTAAAGTCACTTTAAGCACCTTCTAAACACCATTTTGCATCGTCTCATTCTCTTTAAAGTCACTTTAAGCACCTTCTAAACCTCATTTTGCATCGTCTCATTCTCTTTAAAGTCACTTTAAGCACCTTCTAAACACCATTTTGCATCGTCTCATTCTCTTTAAAGTCACTTTAAGCACCTTCTAAACACCATTTTGCATCGTCTCATTCTCTTTAAAGTCACCTTAAGCACCTTCTAAAGACCATTTTGCATCGTCTCATTCTCTTTAAAGTCACTTTAAGCACCTTCTAAACCTCATTTTGCATCGTCTCATTCTCTTTAAAGTCACTTTAAGCACCTTCTAAACACCATTTTGCATCGTCTCATTCTCTTTAAAGTCACTTTAAGCACCTTCTAAACCTCATTTTGCATCGTCTCATTCTCTTTAAAGTCACCTTAAGCACCTTCTAAAGACCATTTTGCATCGTCTCATTCTCTTTAAAGTCACCTTAAGCACCTTCTAAACACCATTTTGCATCGTCTCATTCTCTTTAAAGTCACCTTAAGCACCTTCTAAACACCATTTTGCATCGTCTCATTCTCTTTAAAGTCACTTTAAGCACCTTCTAAACCTCATTTTGCATCGTCTCATTCTCTTTAAAGTCACCTTAAGCACCTTCTAAACACCATTTTGCATCGTCTCATTCTCTTTAAAGTCACTTTAAGCACCTTCTAAACACCATTTTGCATCGTCTCATTCTCTTTAAAGTCACTTTAAGCACCTTCTAAACCTCATTTTGCATCGTCTCATTCTCTTTAAAGTCACCTTAAGCACCTTCTAAACACCATTTTGCATCGTCTCATTCTCTTTAAAGTCACTTTAAGCACCTTCTAAACCTCATTTTGCATCGTCTCATTCTCTTTAAAGTCACCTTAAGCACCTTCTAAACCTCATTTTGCATCGTCTCATTCTCTTTAAAGTCACTTTAAGCACCTTCTAAACACCATTTTGCATCGTCTCATTCTCTTTAAAGTCACTTTAAGCACCTTCTAAACCTCATTTTGCATCGTCTCATTCTCTTTAAAGTCACCTTAAGCACCTTCTAAACCTCATTTTGCATCGTCTCATTCTCTTTAAAGTCACTTTAAGCACCTTCTAAACCTCATTTTGCATCGTCTCATTCTCTTTAAAGTCACCTTAAGCACCTTCTAAACCTCATTTTGCATCGTCTCATTCTCTTTAAAGTCACCTTAAGCACCTTCTAAACACCATTTTGCATCGTCTCATTCTCTCTAAAGTCACTTTAAGCACCTTCTAAACCTCATTTTGCATCGTCTCATTCTCTTTAAAGTCACTTTAAGCACCTTCTAAACCTCATTTTGCATCGTCTCATTCTCTTTAAAGTCACCTTAAGCACCTTCTAAACACCATTTTGCATCGTCTCATTCTCTTTAAAGTCACTTTAAGCACCTTCTAAACCTCATTTTGCATCGTCTCATTCTCTTTAAAGTCACCTTAAGCACCTTCTAAACCTCATTTTGCATCGTCTCATTCTCTTTAAAGTCACCTTAAGCACCTTCTAAACACCATTTTGCATCGTCTCATTCTCTTTAAAGTCACTTTAAGCACCTTCTAAACCTCATTTTGCATCGTCTCATTCTCTTTGAAGTCACCTTAAGCACCTTCTAAACACCATTTTGCATCGTCTCATTCTCTTTAAAGTCACTTTAAGCACCTTCTAAACCTCATTTTGCATCGTCTCATTCTCTTTAAAGTCACCTTAAGCACCTTCTAAACACCATTTTGCATCGTCTCATTCTCTTTAAAGTCACTTTAAGCACCTTCTAAACACCATTTTGCATCGTCTCATTCTCTTTAAAGTCACTTTAAGCACCTTCTAAACACCATTTTGCATCGTCTCATTCTCTTTAAAGTCACTTTAAGCACCTTCTAAACCTCATTTTGCATCGTCTCATTCTCTTTAAAGTCACCTTAAACACCTTCTAAACCTCATTTTGCATCGTCTCATTCTCTTTAAAGTCACCTTAAGCACCTTCTAAACACCATTTTGCATCGTCTCATTCTCTTTAAAGTCACCTTAAGCACCTTCTAAACACCATTTTGCATCGTCTCATTCTCTTTAAAGTCACCTTAAGCACCTTCTAAACACCATTTTGCATCGTCTCATTCTCTTTAAAGTCACTTTAAGCACCTTCTAAACCTCATTTTGCATCGTCTCATTCTCTTTAAAGTCACTTTAAGCACCTTCTAAACACCATTTTGCATCGTCTCATTCTCTTTAAAGTCACCTTAAGCACCTTCTAAACCTCATTTTGCATCGTCTCATTCTCTTTAAAGTCACCTTAAGCACCTTCTAAACACCATTTTGCATCGTCTCATTCTCTTTAAAGTCACTTTAAGCACCTTCTAAACCTCATTTTGCATCGTCTCATTCTCTTTAAAGTCACCTTAAGCACCTTTCAAACCTCATTTTGCATCGTCTCATTCTCTTTAAAGTCACTTTAAGCACCTTCTAAACACCATTTTGCATCGTCTCATTCTCTTTAAAGTCACCTTAAGCACCTTCTAAAGACCATTTTGCATCGTCTCATTCTCTTTAAAGTCACTTTAAGCACCTTCTAAACCTCATTTTGCATCGTCTCATTCTCTTTAAAGTCACTTTAAGCACCTTCTAAACACCATTTTGCATCGTCTCATTCTCTTTAAAGTCACCTTAAGCACCTTCTAAACCTCATTTTGCATCGTCTCATTCTCTTTAAAGTCACCTTAAGCACCTTCTAAACACCATTTTGCATCGTCTCATTCTCTTTAAAGTCACCTTAAGCACCTTCTAAACACCATTTTGCATCGTCTCATTCTCTTTAAAGTCACTTTAAGCACCTTCTAAACCTCATTTTGCATCGTCTCATTCTCTTTAAAGTCACTTTAAGCACCTTCTAAACCTCATTTTGCATCGTCTCATTCTCTTTAAAGTCACTTTAAGCACCTTCTAAACCTCATTTTGCATCGTCTCATTCTCTTTAAAGTCACTTTAAGCACCTTCTAAACACCATTTTGCATCGTCTCATTCTCTTTAAAGTCACTTTAAGCACCTTCTAAACCTCATTTTGCATCGTCTCATTCTCTTTAAAGTCACCTTAAGCACCTTCTAAACCTCATTTTGCATCGTCTCATTCTCTTTAGAATCACCTTAAGCACCTTCTAAACCTCATTTTGCATCGTCTCATTCTCTTTAAAGTCACCTTAAGCACCTTCTAAACCTCATTTTGCATCGTCTCATTCTCTTTAAAGTCACTTTAAGCACCTTCTAAACCTCATTTTGCATCGTCTTATTCTCTTTAAAGTCACCTTAAGCACCTTTTAAACACCATTTTGCATCGTCTCATTCTCTTTAAAGTCACTTTAAGCACCTTCTAAACCTCATTTTGCATCGTCTCATTCTCTTTAAAGTCACCTTAAGCACCTTCTAAACACCATTTTGCATCGTCTCATTCTCTTTAAAGTCACTTTAAGCACCTTCTAAACACCATTTTGCATCGTCTCATTCTCTTTAAAGTCACTTTAAGCACCTTCTAAACACCATTTTGTATCGTCTCATTCTCTTTAAAGTCACTTTAAGCACCTTCTAAACCTCATTTTGCATCGTCTCATTCTCTTTAAAGTCACTTTAAGCACCTTCTAAACACCATTTTGCATCGTCTCATTCTCTTTAAAGTCACTTTAAGCACCTTCTAAACCTCATTTTGCATCGTCTCATTCTCTTTAAAGTCACTTTAAGCACCTTCTAAACCTCATTTTGCATCGTCTCATTCTCTTTAAAGTCACCTTAAGCACCTTTCAAACCTCATTTTGCATCGTCTCATTCTCTTTAAAGTCACCTTAAGCACCTTCTAAACACCATTTTGCATCGTCTCATTCTCTTTTTTTTTTTTTTTTTTTTTTTTTTTGGATGAGGAGGAAATCTTCGATAGACAACCGGTCCCCGCCTGTCAAGGGTCCACGGTTAGTGCCGGATTTTTACCGGCCAAAACCCCCGACGTCTATTGGCCCCTGATTCCTCGCCTGGATCTAACCGGATGGCATTACTACAGGACGAGGGGGATTGCCCAAAGTCAGTTCGACCTGACTGTGCCTGCACTCTGGTGATTATAGCCTTCACCCAGCATATTTGTTTAACGACAGACTATTGGGTGCATGGTGTTATGCTCATGCCCCGTAATATGCGCTCCAGCGACTTTTTGCAGCCTACAACCTACCCCGCTCTGGGTCCGCGGCCTACTGCCCTCTCTGCAGCTTCTTCACGCGCGGCGATTTCCTGCTCGCGTTTCCATGAGCGACCAAGCTCCCCGGTGATCTCCCCCGCCGCGATCTTGATGTCGGCCCATGTCTCGCTGTCCCGCAACATCGCCGGCACCAGGTCCTCCGGTGCGAGCACTAGGCCTCGGCCATCCCTCAGATACCGGTTGCGTGTGGCGTGAAACATTCGGCACTGGAACAATGCATGCCTCGTAGTGCCTCGTCGCCGATAGCAGGAGTGGCACCACGGGGTCGGTCGAAGCTCCTTCAAGTGGAGATACTCCCGGAAAAAACCATGACCAGTCAGTACTTGGGTCAGGCCGAAGTCGATCTCCCCATGGCCACGGTTGTACCAGGGTTCAAGTTGTGGAATGAGAAGATACGTCCACTTCACGTACCGGCTGGCACTTTGGCACTGTCCCAGTTCCGTCCATTTAGCCTGGAGCAACCGCATAGTGGTGATCCGCTCCTCCTTCCGGATCGCCGTAGCTGTCGTCCCTTCTCTCTGCCTACGCTTGCTGCACCGAAGGTCCTCGTCGATTAACAAGGCGATGGGTATAACTCCTGCAACAACGCACGCCACCTCATACCTCACCGTCCTGAATGCGCTGGCAATACGTATCGCTGCCAGGCGCTGAACTCGTCCGAAGTTCCGTCGAAGGTACTGCCGATCCGCCACTTCCTCCGCGAACACTGGTGCTGCGTATCTCATCACAGCGTTTGCCACGTTGGCGAGAAGCTTCCGTTTTGTGCTTCGTGGCCCACTGTGGTTACGCATCAGTCCAGTAACTGCATCGTTGATTCGACGGGCCTTTGCTGCTACATACTCGACATGCGGGCGCCAAGAAAGCCTGTCGTGCAACACCACTCCTAGGTACTTGAGTGTTCGTGCCGAGCGTTTGTTGGCCCCATCGAGGGTGACAAATACAGGTGCATGCCTATCTCGAAGACTGCTTACCGCCAGCATCTCCGTTTTCTGCTGCGCGAGCTCTAATGATCTTGAGTTCATCCATTGGTGAACTATGTTTACGGCATCCTCAGCTACGACTCCTGCAGCTTGTTTTGTTGGCGCTGCTACTGTCAGAACGACGTCGTCAGCGAAGGCCACCATTTTCACATTCGCCGGCAGCGTCAATCTTAGCAGGTCGTCGTACATTGCGTTCCATAAAGTTGGTCCCAAAATAGATCCCTGCGGGACTCCTGCGGTGATTCGCCGTACAACCTTGCCATGCTCAGTGTGATACTCAAGAAGCCGATCTTGGAAGTAGTCACGTAAGACTTCGTACAGATAGCGTGGTACCTCCATGCTGCGTAGGCTCTCTCCAATCCGGTCCCATCGCGCTGAATTAAATGCATTTCGGACATCAAGTGCCACAATCAGGCAAACTCTATTACGGTCCGGGTGAGTTCTGCCAATGGCGTACGCTTCCTTGCACTGATCTACTACTAGTTGGATCGCCTGAGTCGTTGATCTCCCTTTTCTGAAGCCATACTGGGCTGACGAAAACCGACCAGTCAGCTCCAGATGGTCTGTCAGGCGGTTAACGATCAATTTCTCGAAGACTTTCCCTAACGTATTCAACATACATAGGGGACGGTACGCAGAGGGGTCGTCCGGTCTCTTGCCTCCCTTTGGTAGCAGTACCAACCGCTGACTTTTCCATTCTCCAGGGAACGTGCCTTCCTCTAGGTAGTGCTGATACATTGTTCGAAATACTTCCGGCATTTCGCGGACGGCGGCTACGACAGCTATGTTCGGTATACCATCAGTGCCCGGCGCCTTGTTCTTTGGCATCGCCGAGACAATGGCTAGCAGCTCTTCCTCTGTCACCGGTCGCATTGTTGCTTGGTCCGAGTTCGACCTCTGCCATCCCACCTCCTCGTGCTGTGGAAATAGATGATCGACGATTAACCGCAGCTTCTCCGGACAGCGTTCCTGTGGAATTTGACTGCCCCTCAGGCGAGACATGACTATTCGATAGCTTTGCCCCCAGATGTCGTCCTCTGCCTGATTCGCCAGCTCCTGCAGACACCTTCGCTTGCTCTTCCTGATCGCCTTCGAGAGCGCCTTTTTTGCTGCCCTGTGCACTATCAATCGCTGCTGCCTCACTGCTTGGTCTCTCGCTCGTTTCATCCATCTGCGAGTCCTGTGGCAGCTATGACGGAGTTCCGCAATTTCCTCAGTGTGCCAGTGCACCGGTCTTCTTCGAGAGCGTGAACGTTTGCGCGGCATTGTTGCATCACACGCCTGCGTTACCAGTGTCCCCATCGTGCTGGCGTTTGGGTTCTCCTGCAGTAACTCGGACCACCTTAGCCCTTCAACAAACAACGGCTTGTCGAAGCGTGCAATATTCCAACGCTTACCATTAAACCACTTCTCGTTCGTTCGACGAGTCTGATCCTGCTGCGGCGTTCCAATAAAATACCGGAGAGCATTATGGTCGCTAGCATTGAACCTTTCATCAACTCTCCAGTTGGCATGCCCGCATATGGTTGGGCTGGCGAACGTCACATCGACTATAGACGTTGGGCCTACGCCCCCTATCCCGGTGAAGGTTGGGGTATCACCGACATTGAGCAACGACATGCCTAATTCCCGCGCGGTCTCCAGCAGATCTTCGCCCCGTTGGTTTGTCCTTCTGCTTCCCCAGTTGGTCGCCCATGCGTTGAAGTCCCCGGCAAGTACCAACTTCTCCGTTCCATGCACCGCTGCTTGGATGACGTCCATCATGACACGAAATTCCTCGATGCTACGGCGTGGTGGAGCATAGCAGCAGACGAACGTGATGCTGTTGATCTCCGCTATGGCCACTCCTTCGCAACTAACAGGAATAACCTTCTGTATTGGGTACCTACCCGATGCTACTATTGCAACTGTGCCGCTTCTATCCGCCGCCCAGTTCCCGTTGTTTGTCGGGACCCGATACACTTCTGACAATAATGCCACATCACACTGCTCCTCTCGTGTTGTCAGCACTAACAGGTCTTGCGCGGTACTGCTACCCCGGAGATTCTGTTGGATTACTTGCATACTGTGGTGTTGGACTTTCCTCCCACCTGTTGACGGCATGGTGTTCCCATGTGGCGGTCTTCTCCGCAGCGGAAGCACTGCTTCGTGCGATCCTCACCTTGACACCGGGCGGCCACATGGTCCAGCTGGCCGCAACGGGCACATCGGATCCGTCGCTCCGATACAACCAGATTGCACACTGTCCAGCCAATCCTGATTGAATGTGCCTTCAGCTCCTCTACCTTCGATACCGGCACCCTGAAGAACGCATTCAGTGATCCGTCGCGCGCTGTATTGACGTATACCGCTTGAGTCGTGAGGCGCAGTTTGGTTGCCGTTTCGAGTGCTACGACTATCTCCTCCCTGGTTACCGACGCATCTATACCACGGCATGCGACCTCCCGCATCGGCACCAAGGTGCGAATTGCCGTTGTTTTAGAGACAATACTTCTAAGAGCCTCCGCTACTTCCTCCACCGCTTCCGTGGATTCTTTCAGCTCCACCACCATTGCATCTTGTTTGTGGGACTTCCGCAACGATTTGACAAAGGGGAAGATCGCCGCCTCAAAATTCTCACTTTGTCGCGCATCGGAGAGCGCCTTAGTCAGCTCCTCGCGCGTGCCCGCTTTGATAAGAAGCGCAGGGTTGGTAGGGCGCTTCTTTCGTGGCTTCTCGCTCTCTTTGCCTCCGGATTTCTTTTCCGAAACCTCCAACTTTTTTGGCTTGATACTTTTCGGCTTACCACCTTTCCCTGCCATGATCCAAGCCTCCTCCTTCGCCGGTTGCTCAGTCGTCTCTCTCTCCTGCGCGTTCTTCCCCTTCGTTGCCGGTTTAGCCTTCTCCAGCCCTCTCTCCACCTGTTCAACGCGTTCAATTAGTCGGGTCTGGGATTCCATGAAGCGCTGAACCCCCTTCTCATTTAGCTCCCTCATGGCCCGCAGTTGCTCCATCACCCTCGCGTGATCGGCCCGTTCCTCCTTCAACTCTTCGATGGTACCCTGTGCCCGCTCGATCACCTCCAAGAGCTTCTTGATTACTTCTTTCAGCTCTTTCACGCTGGCATTATCACGGCACTTTTTCTTTGCCAGTGTAATGGCCTTTTTAACTGCCGCCGGGGACCCGTTTGCCACGACAGTTCGATTGTGGCTATCGGAGTCCGAGTCTGAGCTGCTTGACTCCACTTCAGAGGTCCCCTCCGGTGTTCGTGCAGACACCCTGGTGGTGCGCTTCCCCGAGGTGGATCCCTCTCCGGTACCGGCAGCTTTCGCTTTCTTTGGCGGCATGATCTCTCCTAGCCGCCCACAGTTTTATTAGTAGAACGCCGTCGTTAGAATGTCGGCTCGTTCTTTTCACCGCCCCTTTCCCATGCGATCCACCTACAACCTGTGTCCCAAGTACCGTTATAAACTCGGTGCACCTTCGATCACACAATCACCACACACTTTGCCCCAAGTACCGTTATCAACTCGGTGCACCTTCGATCACACAATCACCGCACCTGTCCGATCACCCACGCACCGATTTTTTCAGCTGTCACGGTTAACGGTAAATCTCTACCCGTTGTGGAGCACACCAAAAACACAACCGATCAGCTCGAGTGCACGATACCGAATCCGTCTCATTCCGAATCGTCTCATTCTCTTTAAAGTCACTTTAAGCACCTTCTAAACACCATTTTGCATCGTCTCATTCTCTTTAAAGTCACTTTAAGCACCTTCTAAACCTCATTTTGCATCGTCTCATTCTCTTTAAAGTCACCTTAAGCACCTTCTAAACACCATTTTGCATCGTCTCATTCTCTTTAAAGTCACTTTAAGCACCTTCTAAACACCATTTTGCATCGTCTCATTCTCTTTAAAGTCACTTTAAGCACCTTCTAAACCTCATTTTGCATCGTCTCATTCTCTTTAAAGTCACCTTAAGCACCTTCTAAAGACCATTTTGCATCGTCTCATTCTCTTTAAAGTCACCTTAAGCACCTTCTAAACACCATTTTGCATCGTCTCATTCTCTTTAAAGTCACTTTAAGCACCTTTAAAACCTCATTTTGCATCGTCTCATTCTCTTTAAAGTCACCTTAAGCACCTTCTAAACACCATTTTGCATCGTCTCATTCTCTTTAAAGTCACTTTAAGCACCTTCTAAACACCATTTTGCATCGTCTCATTCTCTTTAAAGTCACTTTAAGCACCTTCTAAACCTCATTTTGCATCGTCTCATTCTCTTTAAAGTCACCTTAAGCACCTTCTAAAGACCATTTTGCATCGTCTCATTCTCTTTAAAGTCACCTTAAGCACCTTCTAAACACCATTTTGCATCGTCTCATTCTCTTTAAAGTCACTTTAAGCACCTTCTAAACCTCATTTTGTATCGTCTCATTCTCTTTAAAGTCACTTTAAGCACCTTCTAAACCTCATTTTGCATCGTCTCATTCTCTTTAAAGTCACTTTAAGCACCTTCTAAACCTCATTTTGCATCGTCTCATTCTCTTTAAAGTCACCTTAAGCACCTTCTAAAGACCATTTTGCATCGTCTCATTCTCTTTAAAGTCAATTTAAGCACCTTCTAAACCTCATTTTGCATCGTCTCATTCTCTTTAAAGTCACCTTAAGCACCTTCTAAACACCATTTTGCATCGTCTCATTCTCTTTAAAGTCACTTTAAGCACCTTCTAAACCTCATTTTGCATCGTCTCATTCTCTTTAAAGTCACTTTAAGCACCTTCTAAACCTCATTTTGCATCGTCTCATTCTCTTTAAAGTCACCTTAAGCACCTTCTAAACCTCATTTTGCATCGTCTCATTCTCTTTAAAGTCACTTTAAAAACCTTCTAAACCTCATTTTGCATCGTCTCATTCTCTTTAAAGTCACCTTAAGCACCTTCTAGACACCATTTTGCATCGTCTCATTCTCTTTAAAGTCACTTTAAGCACCTTCTAAACACCATTTTGCATCGTCTCATTCTCTTTAAAGTCACTTTAAGCACCTTCTAAACACCATTTTGCATCGTCTCATTCTCTTTAAAGTCACTTTAAGCACCTTCTAAACTTCATTTTGCATCGTCTCATTCTCTTTAAAGTCACTTTAAGCACCTTCTAAACCTCATTTTGCATCGTCTCATTCTCTTTAAAGTCACTTTAAGCACCTTCTAAACACCATTTTGCATCGTCTCATTCTCTTTAAAGTCACCTTAAGCACCTTCTAAACCTCATTTTGCATCGTCTCATTCTCTTTAAAGTCACCTTAAGCACCTTCTAAACACCATTTTGCATCGTCTCATTCTCTTTAAAGTCACCTTAAGCACCTTCTAAACACCATTTTGCATCGTCTCATTCTCTTTAAAGTCACTTTAAGCACCTTCTAAACCTCATTTTGCATCGTCTCATTCTCTTTAAAGTCACTTTAAGCACCTTCTAAACCTCATTTTGCATCGTCTCATTCTCTCTAAAGTCACTTTAAGCACCTTCTAAACCTCATTTTGCATCGTCTCATTCTCTTTAAAGTCACTTTAAGCACCTTCTAAACACCATTTTGCATCGTCTCATTCTCTTTAAAGTCACTTTAAGCACCTTCTAAACCTCATTTTGCATCGTCTCATTCTCTTTAAAGTCACCTTAAGCACCTTCTAAACACCATTTTGCATCGTCTCATTCTCTTTAAAGTCACCTTAAGCACCTTCTAAACACCATTTTGCATCGTCTCATTCTCTTTAAAGTCACTTTAAGCACCTTCTAAACACCATTTTGCATCGTCTCATTCTCTTTAAAGTCACCTTAAGCACCTTCTAGACACCATTTTGCATCGTCTCATTCTCTTTAAAGTCACTTTAAGCACCTTCTAAACACCATTTTGCATCGTCTCATTCTCTTTAAAGTCACTTTAAGCACCTTCTAAACCTCATTTTGCATCGTCTCATTCTCTTTAAAGTCACCTTAAGCACCTTCTAAACACCATTTTGCATCGTCTCATTCTCTTTAAAGTCACTTTAAGCACCTTCTAAACCTCATTTTGCATCGTCTCATTCTCTTTAAAGTCACCTTAAGCACCTTCTAAACACCATTTTGCATCGTCTCATTCTCTTTAAAGTCACTTTAAGCACCTTCTAAACCTCATTTTGCATCGTCTCATTCTCTTTAAAGTCACCTTAAGCACCTTCTAAACACCATTTTGCATCGTCTCATTCTCTTTAAAGTCACTTTAAGCACCTTCTAAACCTCATTTTGCATCGTCTCATTCTCTTTAAAGTCACCTTAAGCACCTTCTAAACACCATTTTGCATCGTCTCATTCTCTTTAAAGTCACTTTAAGCACCTTCTAAACCTCATTTTGCATCGTCTCATTCTCTTTAAAGTCACCTTAAGCACCTTCTAAACACCATTTTGCATCGTCTCATTCTCTTTAAAGTCACTTTAAGCACCTTCTAAACACCATTTTGCATCGTCTCATTCTCTTTAAAGTCACTTTAAGCACCTTCTAAACCTCATTTTGCATCGTCTCATTCTCTTTAAAGTCACCGTAAGCACCTTCTAAACACCATTTTGCATCGTCTCATTCTCTTTAAAGTCACTTTAAGCACCTTCTAAACCTCATTTTGCATCGTCTCATTCTCTTTAAAGTCACTTTAAGCACCTTCTAAACCTCATTTTGCATCGTCTCATTCTCTTTAAAGTCACCTTAAGCACCTTCTAAACCTCATTTTGCATCGTCTCATTCTCTTTAAAGTCACTTTAAGCACATTGTAAACCTCATTTTGCATCGTCTCATTCTCTTTAAAGTCACTTTAAGCACCTTCTAAACCTCATTTATCATCGTCTCATTCTCTTTAAAGTCACTTTAAGCACCTTCTAAACCTCATTTTGCATCGTCTCATTCTCTTTAAAGTCACTTTAAGCACCTTCTAAACCTCATTTTGCATCGTCTCATTCTCTTTAAAGTCACTTTAAGCACCTTCTAAACACTATTTTGCATCGTCTCATTCTCTTTAAAGTCACTTTAAGCACCTTCTAAACACCATTTTGCATCGTCTCATTCTCTTTAAAGTCACTTTAAGCACCTTCTAAACACCATTTTGCATCGTCTCATTCTCTTTAAAGTCACTTTAAGCACCTTCTAAACCTCATTTTGCATCGTCTCATTCTCTTTAAAGTCACTTTAAGCACATTGTAAACCTCATTTATCATCGTCTCATTCTCTTTAAAGTCACTTTAAGCACATTGTAAACCTCATTTTGCATCGTCTCATTCTCTTTAAAGTCACTTTAAGCACCTTCTAAACCTCATTTATCATCGTCTCATTCTCTTTAAAGTAACTTTAAGCACCTTCTAAACCTCATTTTGCATCGTCTCATTCTCTTTAAAGTCACTTTAAGCACCTTCTAAACCTCATTTTGCATCGTCTCATTCTCTTTAAAGTCACTTTAAGCACCTTCTAAACACTATTTTGCATCGTCTCATTCTCTTTAAAGTCACTTTAAGCACCTTCTAAACACCATTTTGCATCGTCTCATTCTCTTTAAAGTCACTTTAAGCACCTTCTAAACCTCATTTTGCATCGTCTCATTCTCTTTAAAGTCACTTTAAGCACCTTCTAAACCTCATTTTGCATCGTCTCATTCTCTTTAAAGTCACTTTAAGCACCTTCTAAACCTCATTTTGCATCGTCTCATTCTCTTTAAAGTCACTTTAAGCACCTTCTAAACCTCATTTTGCATCGTCTCATTCTCTTTAAAGTCACTTTAAGCACCTTCTAAACTTCATTTTGCATCGTCTCATTCTCTTTAAAGTCACTTTAAGCACCTTCTAAACCTCATTTTGCATCGTCTCATTCTCTTTAAAGTCACCTTAAGCACCTTCTAAACACCATTTTGCATCGTCTCATTCTCTTTAAAGTCACTTTAAGCACCTTCTAAACCTCATTTTGCATCGTCTCATTCTCTTTAAAGTCACTTTAAGCACCTTCTAAACCTCATTTTGCATCGTCTCATTCTCTTTAAAGTCACCTTAAGCACCTTTCAAACACCATTTTGCATCGTCTCATTCTCTTTAAAGTCACTTTAAGCACCTTCTAAACCTCATTTTGCATCGTCTCATTCTCTTTAAAATCACTTTAAGCACCTTCTAAACCTCATTTTGCATCGTCTCATTCTCTTTAAAGTCACCTTAAGCACCTTCTAAACCTCATTTTGCATCGTCTCATTCTCTTTAAAGTCACTTTAAGCACCTTCTAAACACCATTTTGCATCGTCTCATTCTCTTTCAAGTCACCTTAAGCACCTTCTAAACACCATTTTGCATCGTCTCATTCTCTTTAAAGTCACTTTAAGCACCTTCTAAACACCATTTTGCATCGTCTCATTCTCTTTAAAGTCACTTTAAGCACCTTCTAAACCTCATTTTGCATCGTCTCATTCTCTTTAAAGTCACTTTAAGCACCTTCTAAACACCATTTTGCATCGTCTCATTCTCTTTAAAGTCACTTTAAGCACCTTCTAAACCTCATTTTGCATCGTCTCATTCTCTTTAAAGTCACCTTAAGCACCTTCTAAACCTCATTTTGCATCGTCTCATTCTCTTTAAAGTCACTTTAAGCACATTGTAAACCTCATTTTGCATCGTCTCATTCTCTTTAAAGTCACTTTAAGCACCTTCTAAACCTCATTTATCATCGTCTCATTCTCTTTAAAGTCACTTTAAGCACCTTCTAAACCTCATTTTGCATCGTCTCATTCTCTTTAAAGTCACTTTAAGCACCTTCTAAACCTCATTTTGCATCGTCTCATTCTCTTTAAAGTCACTTTAAGCACCTTCTAAACACTATTTTGCATCGTCTCATTCTCTTTAAAGTCACTTTAAGCACCTTCTAAAGACCATTTTGCATCGTCTCATTCTCTTTAAAGTCACTTTAAGCACCTTCTAAACCTCATTTTGCATCGTCTCATTCTCTTTAAAGTCACTTTAAGCACCTTCTAAACCTCATTTTGCATCGTCTCATTCTCTTTAAAGTCACTTTAAGCACCTTCTAAACCTCATTTTGCATCGTCTCATTCTCTTTAAAGTCACTTTAAGCACCTTCTAAACCTCATTTTGCATCGTCTCATTCTCTTTAAAGTCACTTTAAGCACCTTCTAAACTTCATTTTGCATCGTCTCATTCTCTTTAAAGTCACTTTAAGCACCTTCTAAACCTCATTTTGCATCGTCTCATTCTCTTTAAAGTCACCTTAAGCACCTTCTAAACACCATTTTGCATCGTCTCATTCTCTTTAAAGTCACTTTAAGCACCTTCTAAACCTCATTTTGCATCGTCTCATTCTCTTTAAAGTCACTTTAAGCACCTTCTAAACCTCATTTTGCATCGTCTCATTCTCTTTAAAGTCACTTTAAGCACCTTCTAAACACCATTTTGCATCGTCTCATTCTCTTTAAAGTCACTTTAAGCACCTTCTAAACCTCATTTTGCATCGTCTCATTCACTTTAGAGTCACTTTAAGCACCTTCTAAACCTCATTTTGCATCGTCTCATTCTCTTTAAAGTCACCTTAAGCACCTTCTAAACACCATTTTGCATCGTCTCATTCTCTTTAAAGTCACTTTAAGCACCTTCTAAACCTCATTTTGCATCGTCTCATTCTCTTTAAAGTCACTTTAAGCACCTTCTAAACCTCATTTTGCATCGTCTCATTCTCTTTAAAGTCACTTTAAGCACCTTCTAAACCTCATTTTGCATCGTCTCATTCTCTTTAAAGTCACCTTAAGCACCTTCTAAACCTCATTTTGCATCGTCTCATTCTCTTTAAAGTCACTTTAAGCACCTTCTAAACCTCATTTTGCATCGTCTCATTCTCTTTAAAGTCACTTTAAGCACCTTCTAAACCTCATTTTGCATCGTCTCATTCTCTTTAATGTCACTTTAAGCACCTTCTAAACCTCATTTTGCATCGTCTCATTCTCTTTAATGTCACCTTAAGCACCTTCTAAACCTCATTTTGCATCGTCTCATTCTCTTTAAAGTCACCTTAAGCACCTTCTAAACACCATTTTGCATCGTCTCATTCTCTTTAAAGTCACTTTAAGCACCTTCTAAACCTCATTTTGCATCGTCTCATTCTCTTTAAAGTCACCTTAAGCACCTTCTAAACACCATTTTGCATCGTCTCATTCTCTTTAAAGTCACTTTAAGCACCTTCTAAACCTCATTTTGCATCGTCTCATTCTCTTTAAAGTCACCTTAAGCACCTTCTAAACACCATTTTGCATCGTCTCATTCTCTTTAAAGTCACTTTAAGCACCTTCTAAACACCATTTTGCATCGTCTCATTCTCTTTAAAGTCACCTTAAGCACCTTCTAAACCTCATTTTGCATCGTCTCATTCTCTTTAAAGTCACCTTAAGCACCTTCTAAACACCATTTTGCATCGTCTCATTCTCTTTAAAGTCACTTTAAGCACCTTCTAAACCTCATTTTGCATCGTCTCATTCTCTTTAAAGTCACCTTAAGCACCTTCTAAACACCATTTTGCATCGTCTCATTCTCTTTAAAGTCACTTTAAGCACCTTCTAAACCTCATTTTGCATCGTCTCATTCTCTTTAAAGTCACCTTAAGCACCTTCTAAACACCATTTTGCATCGTCTCATTCTCTTTAAAGTCACTTTAAGCACCTTCTAAACACCATTTTGCATCGTCTCATTCTCTTTAAAGTCACTTTAAGCACCTTCTAAACCTCATTTTGCATCGTCTCATTCTCTTTAAAGTCACCTTAAGCACCTTCTAAACACCATTTTGCATCGTCTCATTCTCTTTAAAGTCACTTTAAGCACCTTCTAAACCTCATTTTGCATCGTCTCATTCTCTTTAAAGTCACTTTAAGCACCTTCTAAACCTCATTTTGCATCGTCTCATTCTCTTTAAAGTCACCTTAAGCACCTTTTAAACACCATTTTGCATCGTCTCATTCTCTTTAAAGTCACTTTAAGCACCTTCTAAACCTCATTTTGCATCGTCTCATTCTCTTTAAAGTCACCTTAAGCACCTTCTAAACACCATTTTGCATCGTCTCATTCTCTTTAAAGTCACTTTAAGCACCTTCTAAACCTCATTTTGCATCGTCTCATTCTCTTTAAAGTCACTTTAAGCACCTTCTAAACCTCATTTTGCATCGTCTCATTCTCTTTAAAGTCACTTTAAGCACCTTCTAAACCTCATTTTGCATCGTCTCATTCTCTTTAAAGTCACCTTAAGCACCTTCTAAACACCATTTTGCATCGTCTCATTCTCTTTAAAGTCACTTTAAGCACCTTCTAAACCTCATTTTGCATCGTCTCATTCTCTTTAAAGTCACTTTAAGCACCTTCTAAACCTCATTTTGCATCGTCTCATTCTCTTTAAAGTCACCTTAAGCACCTTCTAAACACCATTTTGCATCGTCTCATTCTCTTTAAAGTCACTTTAAGCACCTTCTAAACACCATTTTGCATCGTCTCATTCTCTTTAAAGTCACTTTAAGCACCTTCTAAACCTCATTTTGCATCGTCTCATTCTCTTTAAAGTCACCTTAAGCACCTTCTAAACACCATTTTGCATCGTCTCATTCTCTTTAAAGTCACTTTAAGCACCTTCTAAACCTCATTTTGCATCGTCTCATTCTCTTTAAAGTCACTTTAAGCACCTTCTAAACCTCATTTTGCATCGTCTCATTCTCTTTAAAGTCACTTTAAGCACCTTCTAAACCTCATTTTGCATCGTCTCATTCTCTTTAAAGTCACTTTAAGCACCTTCTAAACCTCATTTTGCATCGTCTCATTCTCTTTAAAGTCACTTTAAGCACCTTCTAAACCTCATTTTGCATCGTCTCATTCTCTTTAAAGTCACTTTAAGCACCTTCTAAACACCATTTTGCATCGTCTCATTCTCTTTAGAGTCACCTTAAGCACCTTCTAAACCTCATTTTGCATCGTCTCATTCTCTTTAAAGTCACCTTAAGCACCTTCTAAATCTCATTTTGCATCGTCTCATTCTCTTTAAAGTCACTTTAAGCACCTTCTAAACCTCATTTTGCATCGTCTCATTCTCTTTAAAGTCACTTTAAGCACCTTCTAAACACCATTTTGCATCGTCTCATTCTCTTTAAAGTCACCTTAAGCACCTTCTAAACCTCATTTTGCATCGTCTCATTCTCTTTAAAGTCACTTTAAGCACCTTCTAAACCTCATTTTGCATCGTCTCATTCTCTTTAAAGTCACTTTAAGCACCTTCTAAACCTCATTTTGCATCGTCTCATTCTCTTTAAAGTCACTTTAAGCACCTTCTAAACCTCATTTTGCATCGTCTCATTCTCTTTAAAGTCACTTTAAGCACCTTCTAAACCTCATTTTGCATCGTCTCATTCTCTTTAAAGTCACTTTAAGCACCTTCTAAACACCATTTTGCATCGTCTCATTCTCTTTAAAGTCACCTTAAGCACCTTCTAAACCTCATTTTGCATCGTCTCATTCTCTTTAAAGTCACCTTAAGCACCTTCTAAACACCATTTTGCATCGTCTCATTCTCTTTAAAGTCACTTTAAGCACCTTCTAAACACCATTTTGCATCGTCTCATTCTCTTTAAAGTCACTTTAAGCACCTTCTAAACCTCATTTTGCATCGTCTCATTCTCTTTAAAGTCACTTTAAGCACCTTCTAAACCTCATTTTGCATCGTCTCATTCTCTTTAAAGTCACTTTAAGCACCTTCTAAACACCATTTTGCATCGTCTCATTCTCTTTAAAGTCACCTTAAGCACCTTCTAAACCTCATTTTGCATCGTCTCATTCTCTTTAAAGTCACTTTAAGCACCTTCTAAACCTCATTTTGCATCGTCTCATTCTCTTTAAAGTCACTTTAAGCACCTTCTAAACCTCATTTTGCATCGTCTCATTCTCTTTAAAGTCACTTTAAGCACCTTCTAAACACCATTTTGCATCGTCTCATTCTCTTTAGAGTCACCTTAAGCACCTTCTAAACCTCATTTTGCATCGTCTCATTCTCTTTAAAGTCACCTTAAGCACCTTCTAAACACCATTTTGCATCGTCTCATTCTCTTTAAAGTCACTTTAAGCACCTTCTAAACCTCATTTTGCATCGTCTCATTCTCTTTAAAGTCACTTTAAGCACCTTCTAAACCTCATTTTGCATCGTCTCATCTCTTTAAAGTCACTTTAAGCACCTTCTAAACACCATTTTGCATCGTCTCATTCTCTTTAAAGTCACCTTAAGCACCTTCTAAACCTCATTTTGCATCGTCTCATTCTCTTTAAAGTCACCTTAAGCACCTTCTAAACACCATTTTGCATCGTCTCATTCTCTTTAAAGTCACTTTAAGCACCTTCTAAACACCATTTTGCATCGTCTCATTCTCTTTAAAGTCACTTTAAGCACCTTCTAAACCTCATTTTGCATCGTCTCATTCTCTTTAAAGTCACTTTAAGCACCTTCTAAACCTCATTTTGCATCGTCTCATTCTCTTTAAAGTCACTTTAAGCACCTTCTAAACCTCATTTTGCATCGTCTCATTCTCTTTAAAGTCACTTTAAGCACCTTCTAAACACCATTTTGCATCGTCTCATTCTCTTTAGAGTCACCTTAAGCACCTTCTAAACCTCATTTTGCATCGTCTCATTCTCTTTAAAGTCACCTTAAGCACCTTCTAAATCTCATTTTGCATCGTCTCATTCTCTTTAAAGTCACTTTAAGCACCTTCTAAACCTCATTTTGCATCGTCTCATTCTCTTTAAAGTCACTTTAAGCACCTTCTAAACACCATTTTGCATCGTCTCATTCTCTTTAAAGTCACCTTAAGCACCTTCTAAACCTCATTTTGCATCGTCTCATTCTCTTTAAAGTCACTTTAAGCACCTTCTAAACATCATTTTGCATCGTCTCATTCTCTTTAAAGTCACTTTAAGCACCTTCTAAACCTCATTTTGCATCTGCATCGTCTCATTCTCTTTAAAGTCACTTTAAGCACCTTCTAAACCTCATTTTGCATCGTCTCATTCTCTTTAAAGTCACTTTAAGCACCTTCTAAACCTCATTTTGCATCGTCTCATTCTCTTTAAAGTCACTTTAAGCACCTTCTAAACACCATTTTGCATCGTCTCATTCTCTTTAAAGTCACCTTAAGCACCTTCTAAACCTCATTTTGCATCGTCTCATTCTCTTTAAAGTCACCTTAAGCACCTTCTAAACACCATTTTGCATCGTCTCATTCTCTTTAAAGTCACTTTAAGCACCTTCTAAACACCATTTTGCATCGTCTCATTCTCTTTAAAGTCACTTTAAGCACCTTCTAAACCTCATTTTGCATCGTCTCATTCTCTTTAAAGTCACTTTAAGCACCTTCTAAACCTCATTTTGCATCGTCTCATTCTCTTTAAAGTCACTTTAAGCACCTTCTAAACACCATTTTGCATCGTCTCATTCTCTTTAAAGTCACCTTAAGCACCTTCTAAACACCATTTTGCATCGTCTCATTCTCTTTAAAGTCACTTTAAGCACCTTCTAAACCTCATTTTGCATCGTCTCATTCTCTTTAAAGTCACTTTAAGCACCTTCTAAACCTCATTTTGCATCGTCTCATTCTCTTTAAAGTCACTTTAAGCACCTTCTAAACCTCATTTTGCATCGTCTCATTCTCTTTAAAGTCACCTTAAGCACCTTCTAAAGACCATTTTGCATCGTCTCATTCTCTTTAAAGTCACTTTAAGCACCTTCTAAACACCATTTTGCATCGTCTCATTCTCTTTAAAGTCACTTTAAGCACCTTCTAAACACCATTTTGCATCGTCTCATTCTCTTTAAAGTCACTTTAAGCACCTTCTAAACCTCATTTTGCATCGTCTCATTCTCTTTAAAGTCACCTTAAGCACCTTCTAAACCTCATTTTGCATCGTCTCATTCTCTTTAAAGTCACCTTAAGCACCTTCTAAACCTCATTTTGCATCGTCTCATTCTCTTTAAAGTCACTTTAAGCACCTTCTAAACCTCATTTTGCATCGTCTCATTCTCTTTAAAGTCACTTTAAGCACCTTCTAAACCTCATTTTGCATCGTCTCATTCTCTTTAAAGTCACCTTAAGCACCTTCTAAACACCATTTTGCATCGTCTCATTTCATTTAAAGTCACTTTAAGCACCTTCTAAACACCATTTTGCATCGTCTCATTCTCTTTAAAGTCACTTTAAGCACCTTCTAAACACCATTTTGCATCGTCTCATTCTCTTTAAAGTCACCTTAAGCACCTTCTAAACCTCATTTTGCATCGTCTCATTCTCTTTAAAGTCACTTTAAGCACCTTCTAAACCTCATTTTGCATCGTCTCATTCTCTTTAAAGTCACTTTAAGCACCTTCTAAACCTCATTTTGCATCGTCTCATTCTCTTTAAAGTCACCTTAAGCACCTTCTAAACACCATTTTGCATCGTCTCATTTCATTTAAAGTCACTTTAAGCACCTTCTAAACACCATTTTGCATCGTCTCATTCTCTTTAAAGTCACTTTAAGCACCTTCTAAACCTCATTTTGCATCGTCTCATTCTCTTTAAAGTCACCTTAAGCACCTTCTAAACACCATTTTGCATCGTCTCATTTCATTTAAAGTCACTTTAAGCACCTTCTAAACACCATTTTGCATCGTCTCATTCTCTTTAAAGTCACTTTAAGCACCTTCTAAACACCATTTTGCATCGTCTCATTCTCTTTAAAGTCACTTTAAGCACCTTCTAAACACCATTTTGCATCGTCTCATTCTCTTTAAAGTCACCTTAAGCACCTTCTAAACCTCATTTTGCATCGTCTCATTCTCTTTAAAGTCACTTTAAGCACCTTCTAAACCTCATTTTGCATCGTCTCATTCTCTTTAAAGTCACTTTAAGCACCTTCTAAACCTCATTTTGCATCGTCTCATTCTCTTTAAAGTCACCTTAAGCACCTTCTAAACACCATTTTGCATCGTCTCATTTCATTTAAAGTCACTTTAAGCACCTTCTAAACACCATTTTGCATCGTCTCATTCTCTTTAAAGTCACTTTAAGCACCTTCTAAACACCATTTTGCATCGTCTCATTCTCTTTAAAGTCACTTTAAGCACCTTCTAAACCTCATTTTGCATCGTCTCATTCTCTTTAAAGTCACTTTAAGCACCTTCTAAACCTCATTTTGCATCGTCTCATTCTCTTTAAAGTCACTTTAAGCACCTTCTAAACCTCATTTTGCATCGTCTCATTCTCTTTAAAGTCACTTTAAGCACCTTCTAAACCTCATTTTGCATCGTCTCATTCTCTTTAAAGTCACTTTAAGCACCTTCTAAACCTCATTTTGCATCGTCTCATTCTCTTTAAAGTCACTTTAAGCACCTTCTAAACACCATTTTGCATCGTCTCATTCTCTTTAAAGTCACCTTAAGCACCTTCTAAACCTCATTTTGCATCGTCTCATTCTCTTTAAAGTCACCTTAAGCACCTTCTAAACACCATTTTGCATCGTCTCATTCTCTTTAAAGTCACTTTAAGCACCTTCTAAACACCATTTTGCATCGTCTCATTCTCTTTAAAGTCACTTTAAGCACCTTCTAAACCTCATTTTGCATCGTCTCATTCTCTTTAAAGTCACTTTAAGCACCTTCTAAACCTCATTTTGCATCGTCTCATTCTCTTTAAAGTCACTTTAAGCACCTTCTAAACACCATTTTGCATCGTCTCATTCTCTTTAAAGTCACCTTAAGCACCTTCTAAACACCATTTTGCATCGTCTCATTCTCTTTAAAGTCACTTTAAGCACCTTCTAAACCTCATTTTGCATCGTCTCATTCTCTTTAAAGTCACTTTAAGCACCTTCTAAACCTCATTTTGCATCGTCTCATTCTCTTTAAAGTCACTTTAAGCACCTTCTAAACCTCATTTTGCATCGTCTCATTCTCTTTAAAGTCACCTTAAGCACCTTCTAAAGACCATTTTGCATCGTCTCATTCTCTTTAAAGTCACTTTAAGCACCTTCTAAACACCATTTTGCATCGTCTCATTCTCTTTAAAGTCACTTTAAGCACCTTCTAAACACCATTTTGCATCGTCTCATTCTCTTTAAAGTCACTTTAAGCACCTTCTAAACCTCATTTTGCATCGTCTCATTCTCTTTAAAGTCACTTTAAGCACCTTCTAAACCTCATTTTGCATCGTCTCATTCTCTTTAAAGTCACTTTAAGCACCTTCTAAACCTCATTTTGCATCGTCTCATTCTCTTTAAAGTCACTTTAAGCACCTTCTAAACCTCATTTTGCATCGTCTCATTCTCTTTAAAGTCACTTTAAGCACCTTCTAAACCTCATTTTGCATCGTCTCATTCTCTTTAAAGTCACCTTAAGCACCTTCTAAACACCATTTTGCATCGTCTCATTTCATTTAAAGTCACTTTAAGCACCTTCTAAACACCATTTTGCATCGTCTCATTCTCTTTAAAGTCACTTTAAGCACCTTCTAAACCTCATTTTGCATCGTCTCATTCTCTTTAAAGTCACCTTAAGCACCTTCTAAACACCATTTTGCATCGTCTCATTCTCTTTAAAGTCACTTTAAGCACCTTCTAAACCTCATTTTGCATCGTCTCATTCTCTTTAAAGTCACTTTAAGCACCTTCTAAACCTCATTTTGCATCGTCTCATTCTCTTTAAAGTCACTTTAAGCACCTTCTAAACCTCATTTTGCATCGTCTCATTCTCTTTAAAGTCACTTTAAGCACCTTCTAAACCTCATTTTGCATCGTCTCATTCTCTTTAAAGTCACTTTAAGCACCTTCTAAACCTCATTTTGCATCGTCTCATTCTCTTTAAAGTCACTTTAAGCACCTTCTAAACACCATTTTGCATCGTCTCATTCTCTTTAGAGTCACCTTAAGCACCTTCTAAACCTCATTTTGCATCGTCTCATTCTCTTTAAAGTCACCTTAAGCACCTTCTAAACCTCATTTTGCATCGTCTCATTCTCTTTAAAGTCACTTTAAGCACCTTCTAAACCTCATTTTGCATCGTCTCATTCTCTTTAAAGTCACTTTAAGCACCTTCTAAACACCATTTTGCATCGTCTCATTCTCTTTAAAGTCACCTTAAGCACCTTCTAAACCTCATTTTGCATCGTCTCATTCTCTTTAAAGTCACTTTAAGCACCTTCTAAACCTCATTTTGCATCGTCTCATTCTCTTTAAAGTCACTTTAAGCACCTTCTAAACCTCATTTTGCATCGTCTCATTCTCTTTAAAGTCACTTTAAGCACCTTCTAAACCTCATTTTGCATCGTCTCATTCTCTTTAAAGTCACTTTAAGCACCTTCTAAACCTCATTTTGCATCGTCTCATTCTCTTTAAAGTCACTTTAAGCACCTTCTAAACACCATTTTGCATCGTCTCATTCTCTTTAAAGTCACCTTAAGCACCTTCTAAACCTCATTTTGCATCGTCTCATTCTCTTTAAAGTCACTTTAAGCACCTTCTAAACACCATTTTGCATCGTCTCATTCTCTTTAAAGTCACCTTAAGCACCTTCTAAACCTCATTTTGCATCGTCTCATTCTCTTTAAAGTCACCTTAAGCACCTTCTAAACACCATTTTGCATCGTCTCATTCTCTTTAAAGTCACTTTAAGCACCTTCTAAACACCATTTTGCATCGTCTCATTCTCTTTAAAGTCACTTTAAGCACCTTCTAAACCTCATTTTGCATCGTCTCATTCTCTTTAAAGTCACTTTAAGCACCTTCTAAACCTCATTTTGCATCGTCTCATTCTCTTTAAAGTCACTTTAAGCACCTTCTAAACACCATTTTGCATCGTCTC
Source organism: Anopheles ziemanni (assembly GCF_943734765.1). Taxonomy (NCBI): domain Eukaryota; kingdom Metazoa; phylum Arthropoda; class Insecta; order Diptera; family Culicidae; genus Anopheles; species Anopheles ziemanni. The sequence goes on along the minus strand of NW_026689943.1, from coordinate 11,199 downwards.
ATTCTCTTTAAAGTCACCTTAAGCACCTTCTAAACACCATTTTGCATCGTCTCATTCTCTTTAAAGTCACTTTAAGCACCTTCTAAACCTCATTTTGCATCGTCTCATTCTCTTTAAAGTCACTTTAAGCACCTTCTAAACCTCATTTTGCATCGTCTCATTCTCTTTAAAGTCACTTTAAGCACCTTCTAAACCTCATTTTGCATCGTCTCATTCTCTTTAAAGTCACTTTAAGCACCTTCTAAACCTCATTTTGCATCGTCTCATTCTCTTTAAAGTCACTTTAAGCACCTTCTAAACACCATTTTGCATCGTCTCATTCTCTTTAAAGTCACCTTAAGCACCTTCTAAACCTCATTTTGCATCGTCTCATTCTCTTTAAAGTCACTTTAAGCACCTTCTAAACACCATTTTGCATCGTCTCATTCTCTTTAAAGTCACTTTAAGCACCTTCTAAACCTCATTTTGCATCGTCTCATTCTCTTTAAAGTCACCTTAAGCACCTTCTAAACACCATTTTGCATCGTCTCATTCTCTTTAAAGTCACTTTAAGCACCTTCTAAACCTCATTTTGCATCGTCTCATTCTCTTTAAAGTCACCTTAAGCACCTTCTAAACACCATTTTGCATCGTCTCATTCTCTTTAAAGTCACTTTAAGCACCTTCTAAACCTCATTTTGCATCGTCTCATTCTCTTTAAAGTCACTTTAAGCACCTTCTTAACCTCATTTTGCATCGTCTCATTCTCTTTAAAGTCACCTTAAGCACCTTCTAAACACCATTTTGCATCGTCTCATTCTCTTTAAAGTCACTTTAAGCTCCTTCTAAACACCATTTTGCATCGTCTCATTCTCTTTAAAGTCACTTTAAGCACCTTCTAAACCTCATTTTGCATCGTCTCATTCTCTTTAAAGTCACTTTAAGCACCTTCTAAACACCATTTTGCATCGTCTCATTCTCTTTAAAGTCACTTTAAGCACCTTCTAAACCTCATTTTGTATCGTCTCATTCTCTTAAAAGTCACTTTAAGCACCTTCTAAACCTCATTTTGCATCGTCTCATTCTCTTTAAAGTCACTTTAAGCACCTTCTAAACACCATTTTGCATCGTCTCATTCTCTTTAAAGTCACTTTAAGCACCTTCTAAACCTCATTTTGCATCGTCTCATTCTCTTTAAAGTCACTTTAAGCACCTTCTTAACCTCATTTTGCATCGTCTCATTCTCTTTAAAGTCACTTTAAGCACCTTCTTAACACCATTTTGCATCGTCTCATTCTCTTTAAAGTCACTTTAAGCACCTTCTAAACCTCATTTTGTATCGTCTCATTCACTTAAAAGTCACTTTAAGCACCTTCTAAACCTCATTTTGCATCGTCTCATTCTCTTTAAAGTCACTTTAAGCACCTTCTAAACACCATTTTGCATCGTCTCATTCTCTTTAAAGTCACTTTAAGCACCTTCTAAACACCATTTTGCATCGTCTCATTCTCTTTAAAGTCACCTTAAGCACCTTCTAAACACCATTTTGCATCGTCTCATTCTCTTTAAAGTCACCTTAAGCACCTTCTAAACACCATTTTGCATCGTCTCATTCTCTTTAAAGTCACTTTAAGCACCTTCTAAACACCATTTTGCATCGTCTCATTCTCTTTAAAGTCACTTTAAGCACCTTCTAAACCTCATTTTGCATCGTCTCATTCTCTTTAAAGTCACCTTAAGCACCTTCTAAAGACCATTTTGCATCGTCTCATTCTCTTTAAAGTCACTTTAAGCACCTTCTAAACACCATTTTGCATCGTCTCATTCTCTTTAAAGTCACTTTAAGCACCTTCTAAACCTCATTTTGCATCGTCTCATTCTCTTTAAAGTCACTTTAACCACCTTCTAAACCTCATTTTGCATCGTCTCATTCTCTTTAAAGTCACCTTAAGCACCTTCTAAACCTCATTTTGCATCGTCTCATTCTCTTTAAAGTCACCTTAAGCACCTTCTAAACACCATTTTGCATCGTCTCATTCTCTTTAAAGTCACTTTAAGCACCTTCTAAACCTCATTTTGCATCGTCTCATTCTCTTTAAAGTCACTTTAAGCACCTTCTAAACCTCATTTTGCATCGTCTCATTCTCTTTTAAGTCACTTTAAGCACCTTCTAAACACCATTTTGCATCGTCTCATTCTCTTTAAAGTCACTTTAAGCACCTTCTAAACCTCATTTTGCATGGTCTCATTCTCTTTAAAGTCACTTTAAGCACCTTCTAAAGACCATTTTGCATCGTCTCATTCTCTTTAAAGTCACTTTAAGCACCTTCTAAACACCATTTTGCATCGTCTCATTCTCTTTAAAGTCACTTTAAGCACCTTCTAAACCTCATTTTGCATCGTCTCATTCTCTTTAAAGTCACTTTAAGCACCTTCTAAACACCATTTTGCATCGTCTCATTCTCTTTAAAGTCACTTTAAGCACCTTCTAAACACCATTTTGCATCGTCTCATTCTCTTTAAAGTCACTTTAAGCACCTTCTAAACCTCATTTTGCATCGTCTCATTCTCTTTAAAGTCACCTTAAGCACCTTCTAAACCTCATTTTGCATCGTCTCATTCTCTTTAAAGTCACCTTAAGCACCTTCTAAACACCATTTTGCATCGTCTCATTCTCTTTAAAGTCACTTTAAGCACCTTCTAAACACCATTTTGCATCGTCTCATTCTCTTTAAAGTCACTTTAAGCACCTTCTAAACACCATTTTGCATCGTCTCATTCTCTTTAAAGTCACCTTAAGCACCTTCTAAACACCATTTTGTATCGTCTCATTCTCTTTAAAGTCACTTTAAGCACCTTCTAAACCTCATTTTGCATCGTCTCATTCTCTTTAAAGTCACCTTAAGCACCTTCTAAACCTCATTTTGCATCGTCTCATTCTCTTTAAAGTCACTTTAAGCACCTTCTAAACACCATTTTGCATCGTCTCATTCTCTTTAAAGTCACTTTAAGCACCTTCTAAACCTCATTTTGCATCGTCTCATTCTCTTTAAAGTCACTTTAAGCACCTTCTAAACACCATTTTGCATCGTCTCATTCTCTTTAAAGTCACTTTAAGCACCTTCTAAACACCATTTTGCATCGTCTCATTCTCTTTAAAGTCACTTTAAGCACCTTCTAAACCTCATTTTGCATCGTCTCATTCTCTTTAAAGTCACCTTAAGCACCTTCTAAACCTCATTTTGCATCGTCTCATTCTCTTTAAAGTCACCTTAAGCACCTTCTAAACACCATTTTGCATCGTCTCATTCTCTTTAAAGTCACCTTAAGCACCTTCTAAACACCATTTTGTATCGTCTCATTCTCTTTAAAGTCACTTTAAGCACCTTCTAAACCTCATTTTGCATCGTCTCATTCTCTTTAAAGTCACCTTAAGCACCTTCTAAACCTCATTTTGCATCGTCTCATTCTCTTTAAAGTCACTTTAAGCACATTGTAAACCTCATTTTGCATCGTCTCATTCTCTTTAAAGTCACTTTAAGCACCTTCTAAACCTCATTTTGCATCGTCTCATTCTCTTTAAAGTCACTTTAAGCACCTTCTAAACACCATTTTGCATCGTCTCATTCTCTTTAAAGTCACTTTAAGCACCTTCTAAACCTCATTTTGCATCGTCTCATTCTCTTTAAAGTCACCTTAAGCACCTTCTAAACCTCATTTTGCATCGTCTCATTCTCTTTAAAGTCACCTTAAGCACCTTCTAAACACCATTTTGCATCGTCTCATTCTCTTTAAAGTCACTTTAAGCACCTTCTAAACACCATTTTGCATCGTCTCATTCTCTTTAAAGTCACCTTAAGCACCTTCTAAACACCATTTTGTATCGTCTCATTCTCTTTAAAGTCACTTTAAGCACCTTCTAAACCTCATTTTGCATCGTCTCATTCTCTTTAAAGTCACCTTAAGCACCTTCTAAACACCATTTTGCATCGTCTCATTCTCTTTAAAGTCACCTTAAGCACCTTCTAAACCTCATTTTGCATCGTCACATTCTCTTTAAAGTCACTTTAAGCACCTTCTAAACACCATTTTGCATCGTCTCATTCTCTTTAAAGTCACTTTAAGCACCTTCTAAAGACCATTTTGCATCGTCTCATTCTCTTTAAAGTCACTTAAAGCACCTTCTAAACCTCATTTTGCATCGTCTCATTCTCTTTAAAGTCACTTTAAGCACCTTCTAAACCTCATTTTGCATCGTCTCATTCTCTTTAAAGTCACTTTAAGCACCTTCTAAACCTCATTTTGCATGGTCTCATTCTCTTTAAAGTCACTTTAAGCACCTTCTAAAGACCATTTTGCATCGTCTCATTCTCTTTAAAGTCACTTTAAGCACCTTCTAAACACCATTTTGCATCGTCTCATTCTCTTTAAAGTCACTTTAAGCACCTTCTAAACCTCATTTTGCATCGTCTCATTCTCTTTAAAGTCACTTTAAGCACCTTCTAAACACCATTTTGCATCGTCTCATTCTCTTTAAAGTCACTTTAAGCACCTTCTAAACCTCATTTTGCATCGTCTCATTCTCTTTAAAGTCACTTTAAGCACCTTCTAAACACCATTTTGCATCGTCTCATTCTCTTTAAAGTCACTTTAAGCACCTTCTAAACACCATTTTGCATCGTCTCATTCTCTTTAAAGTCACTTTAAGCACCTTCTAAACCTCATTTTGCATCGTCTCATTCTCTTTAAAGTCACCTTAAGCACCTTCTAAACCTCATTTTGCATCGTCTCATTCTCTTTAAAGTCAGCTTAAGCACCTTCTAAACACCATTTTGCATCGTCTCATTCTCTTTAAAGTCACTTTAAGCACCTTCTAAACACCATTTTGCATCGTCTCATTCTCTTTAAAGTCACCTTAAGCACCTTCTAAACACCATTTTGTATCGTCTCATTCTCTTTAAAGTCACTTTAAGCACCTTCTAAACCTCATTTTGCATCGTCTCATTCTCTTTAAAGTCACCTTAAGCACCTTCTAAACACCATTTTGCATCGTCTCATTCTCTTTAAAGTCACTTTAAGCACCTTCTAAACACCATTTTGCATCGTCTCATTCTCTTTAAAGTCACTTTAAGCACATTGTAAACCTCATTTTGCATCGTCTCATTCTCTTTAAAGTCACTTTAAGCACCTTCTAAACCTCATTTTGCATCGTCTCATTCTCTTTAAAGTCACTTTAAGCACCTTCTAAACACCATTTTGCATCGTCTCATTCTCTTTAAAGTCACTTTAAGCACCTTCTAAACCTCATTTTGCATCGTCTCATTCTCTTTAAAGTCACTTTAAGCACCTTCTAAACCTCATTTTGCATCGTCTCATTCTCTTTAAAGTCACTTTAAGCACCTTCTAAACCTCATTTTGCATCGTCTCATTCTCTTTAAAGTCACTTTAAGCACCTTCTTAACAGAATTTTGCATCGTCTCATTCTCTTTAAAGTCACTTTAAGCACCTTCTAAACACCATTTTGCATCGTCTCATTCTCTTTAAAGTCACCTTAAGCACCTTCTAGACACCATTTTGCATCGTCTCATTCTCTTTAAAGTCACTTTAAGCACCTTCTAAACCTCATTTTGCATCGTCTCATTCTCTTTAAAGTCACTTTAAGCACCTTCTAAACACCATTTTGCATCGTCTCATTCTCTTTAAAGTCACTTTAAGCACCTTCTAAACCTCATTTTGCATCGTCTCATTCTCTTTAAAGTCACTTTAAGCACCTTCTAAACCTCATTTTGCATCGTCTCATTCTCTTTAAAGTCACTTTAAGCACCTTCTAAACCTCATTTTGCATCGTCTCATTCTCTTTAAAGTCACCTTAAGCACCTTCTAAACACCATTTTGCATCGTCTCATTCTCTTTAAAGTCACTTTAAGCACCTTCTAAACACCATTTTGCATCGTCTCATTCTCTTTAAAGTCACCTTAAGCACCTTCTAGACACCATTTTGCATCGTCTCATTCTCTTTAAAGTCACTTTAAGCACCTTCTAAACCTCATTTTGCATCGTCTCATTCTCTTTAAAGTCACTTTAAGCACCTTCTAAACACCATTTTGCATCGTCTCATTCTCTTTAAAGTCACTTTAAGCACCTTCTAAACCTCATTTTGCATCGTCTCATTCTCTTTAAAGTCACTTTAAGCACCTTCTAAAGACCATTTTGCATCGTCTCATTCTCTTTAAAGTCACCTTAAGCACCTTCTAAAGACCATTTTGCATCGTCTCATTCTCTTTAAAGTCACCTTAAGTACCTTCTAAACACCATTTTGCATCGTCTCATTCTCTTTAAAGTCACCTTAAGCACCTTCTAAACCTCATTTTGCATCGTCTCATTCTCTTTAAAGTCACTTTAAGCACCTTCTAAACACCATTTTGCATCGTCTCATTCTCTTTAAAGTCACTTTAAGCACCTTCTAAACACCATTTTGCATCGTCTCATTCTCTTTAAAGTCACTTTAAGCACCTTCTAAACACCATTTTGCATCGTCTCATTCTCTTTAAAGTCACCTTAAGCACCTTCTAAACCTCATTTTGCATCGTCTCATTCTCTTTAAAGTCACTTTAAGCACCTTCTAAACCTCATTTTGCATCGTCTCATTCTCTTTAAAGTCACCTTAAGCACCTTCTAAACACCATTTTGCATCGTCTCATTCTCTTTAAAGTCACTTTAAGCACCTTCTAAAGACCATTTTGCATCGTCTCATTCTCTTTGAAGTCACTTTAAGCACCTTCTAAACCTCATTTTGCATCGTCTCATTCTCTTTAAAGTCACCTTAAGCACCTTCTAAACACCATTTTGCATCGTCTCATTCTCTTTAAAGTCACTTTAAGCACCTTCTAAACACCATTTTGCATCGTCTCATTCTCTTTAAAGTCACTTTAAGCACCTTCTAAACCTCATTTTGCATCGTCTCATTCTCTTTAAAGTCACTTTAAGCACCTTCTAAACACCATTTTGCATCGTCTCATTCTCTTTAAAGTCACTTTAAGCACCTTCTAAACACCATTTTGCATCGTCTCATTCTCTTTAAAGTCACTTTAAGCACCTTCTAAACCTCATTTTGCATCGTCTCATTCTCTTTAAAGTCTCCTTAAGCACCTTCTAAACACCATTTTGCATCGTCTCATTCTCTTTAAAGTCACTTTAAGCACCTTCTAAACACCATTTTGCATCGTCTCATTCTCTTTAAAGTCACCTTAAGCACCTTCTAAACCTCATTTTGCATCGTCTCATTCTCTTTAAAGTCACTTTAAGCACCTTCTAAACCTCATTTTGCATCGTCTCATTCTCTTTAAAGTCACTTTAAGCACCTTCTAAACCTCATTTTGCATCGTCTCATTCTCTTTAAAGTCACTTTAAGCACCTTCTAAACCTCATTTTGCATCGTCTCATTCTCTTTAAAGTCACTTTAAGCACCTTCTAAACCTCATTTTGCATCGTCTCATTCTCTTTAAAGTCACTTTAAGCACCTTCTAAACCTCATTTTGCATCGTCTCATTCTCTTTAAAGTCACCTTAAGCACCTTCTAAACACCATTTTGCATCGTCTCATTCTCTTTAAAGTCACCTTAAGCACCTTCTAAACACCATTTTGCATCGTCTCATTCTCTTTAAAGTCACTTTAAGCACCTTCTAAACACCATTTTGCATCGTCTCATTCTCTTTAAAGTCACTTTAAGCACCTTCTAAACCTCATTTTGCATCGTCTCATTCTCTTTAAAGTCACCTTAAGCACCTTCTAAACACCATTTTGCATCGTCTCATTCTCTTTAAAGTCACCTTAAGCACCTTCTAAAGACCATTTTGCATCGTCTCATTCTCTTTAAAGTCACTTTAAGCACCTTCTAAACACCATTTTGCATCGTCTCATTCTCTTTAAAGTCACTTTAAGCACCTTCTAAACACCATTTTGCATCGTCTCATTCTCTTTAAAGTCACTTTAAGCACCTTCTAAACCTCATTTTGCATCGTCTCATTCTCTTTAAAGTCACTTTAAGCACCTTCTAAACCTCATTTTGCATCGTCTCATTCTCTTTAAAGTCACTTTAAGCACCTTCTAAACCTCATTTTGCATCGTCTCATTCTCTTTAAAGTCACTTTAAGCACCTTCTAAACACCATTTTGCATCGTCTCATTCTCTTTAAAGTCACTTTAAGCACCTTCTAAACCTCATTTTGCATCGTCTCATTCTCTTTAAAGTCACTTTAAGCACCTTCTTAACCTCATTTTGCATCGTCTCATTCTCTTTAAAGTCACTTTAAGCACCTTCTAAACCTCATTTTGCATCGTCTCATTCTCTTTAAAGTCACCTTAAGCACCTTCTAAACACCATTTTGCATCGTCTCATTCTCTTTAAAGTCACTTTAAGCACCTTCTAAACACCATTTTGCATCGTCTCATTCTCTTTAAAGTCACCTTAAGCACCTTCTAAAGACCATTTTGCATCGTCTCATTCTCTTTAAAGTCACTTTAAGCACCTTCTAAACACCATTTTGCATCGTCTCATTCTCTTTAAAGTCACTTTAAGCACCTTCTAAACACCATTTTGCATCGTCTCATTCTCTTTAAAGTCACTTTAAGCACCTTCTAAACACCATTTTGCATCGTCTCATTCTCTTTAAAGTCACTTTAAGCACCTTCTAAACCTCATTTTGCATCGTCTCATTCTCTTTAAAGTCACTTTAAGCACCTTCTAAACCTCATTTTGCATCGTCTCATTCTCTTTAAAGTCACCTTAAGCACCTTCTAAACCTCATTTTGCATCGTCTCATTCTCTTTAAAGTCACCTTAAGCACCTTCTAAACCTCATTTTGCATCGTCTCATTCTCTTTAAAGTCACTTTAAGCACCTTCTAAACCTCATTTTGCATCGTCTCATTCTCTTTAAAGTCACTTTAAGCACCTTCTAAACACCATTTTGCATCGTCTCATTCTCTTTAAAGTCACTTTAAGCACCTTCTAAAGACCATTTTGCATCGTCTCATTCTCTTTAAAGTCACTTTAAGCACCTTCTAAACACCATTTTGCATCGTCTCATTCTCTTTAAAGTCACTTTAAGCACCTTCTAAACACCATTTTGCATCGTCTCATTCTCTTTTAAGTCACTTTAAGCACCTTCTAAACACCATTTTGCATCGTCTCATTCTCTTTAAAGTCACTTTAAGCACCTTCTAAACCTCATTTTGCATCGTCTCATTCTCTTTAAAGTCACCTTAAGCACCTTCTAAACACCATTTTGCATCGTCTCATTCTCTTTAAAGTCACTTTAAGCACCTTCTAAACCTCATTTTGCATCGTCTCATTCTCTTTAAAGTCACTTTAAGCACCTTCTAAACCTCATTTTGCATCGTCTCATTCTCTTTAAAGTCACTTTAAGCACCTTCTAAACACCATTTTGCATCGTCTCATTCTCTTTAAAGTCACTTTAAGCACCTTCTAAACCTCATTTTGCATCGTCTCATTCTCTTTAAAGTCACTTTAAGCACCTTCTAAACACCATTTTGCATCGTCTCATTCTCTTTAAAGTCACCTTAAGCACCTTCTAAACACCATTTTGCATCGTCTCATTCTCTTTAAAGTCACTTTAAGCACCTTCTAAACCTCATTTTGCATCGTCTCATTCTCTTTAAAGTCACCTTAAGCACCTTCTAAACACCATTTTGCATCGTCTCATTCTCTTTAAAGTCACTTTAAGCACCTTCTAAACACCATTTTGCATCGTCTCATTCTCTTTAAAGTCACTTTAAGCACCTTCTAAACCTCATTTTGCATCGCCTCATTCTCTTTAAAGTCACCTTAAGCACCTTCTAAACACCATTTTGCATCGTCTCATTCTCTTTAAAGTCACTTCAAGCACCTTCTAAACCTCATTTTGCATCGTCTCATTCTCTTTAAAGTCACTTTAAGCACCTTCTAAACCTCATTTTGCATCGTCTCATTCTCTTTAAAGTCACCTTAAGCACCTTTTAAACACCATTTTGCATCGTCTCATTCTCTTTAAAGTCACTTTAAGCACCTTCTAAACCTCATTTTGCATCGTCTCATTCTCTTTAAAGTCACCTTAAGCACCTTCTAAACACCATTTTGCATCGTCTCATTCTCTTTAAAGTCACTTTAAGCACCTTCTAAACACCATTTTGCATCGTCTCATTCTCTTTAAAGTCACTTTAAGCACCTTCTAAACACCATTTTGCATCGTCTCATTCTCTTTAAAGTCACCTTAAGCACCTTCTAAACACCATTTTGCATCGTCTCATTCTCTTTAAAGTCACTTTAAGCACCTTCTAAACCTCATTTTGCATCGTCTCATTCTCTTTAAAGTCACCTTAAGCACCTTCTAAACACCATTTTGCATCGTCTCATTCTCTTTAAAGTCACCTTAAGCACCTTCTAAACACCATTTTGCATCGTCTCATTCTCTTTAAAGTCACTTTAAGCACCTTCTAAACACCATTTTGCATCGTCTCATTCTCTTTAAAGTCACCTTAAGCACCTTCTAAACACCATTTTGCATCGTCTCATTCTCTTTAAAGTCACCTTAAGCACCTTCTAAACACCATTTTGCATCGTCTCATTCTCTTTAAAGTCACTTTAAGCACCTTCTAAACACCATTTTGCATCGTCTCATTCTCTTTAAAGTCACTTTAAGCACCTTCTAAACCTCATTTTGCATCGTCTCATTCTCTTTAAAGTCACCTTAAGCACCTTCTAAAGACCATTTTGCATCGTCTCATTCTCTTTAAAGTCACTTTAAGCACCTTCTACACAACATTTTGCATCGTCTCATTCTCTTTAAAGTCACTTTAAGCACCTTCTAAACCTCATTTTGCATCGTCTCATTCTCTTTAAAGTCACTTTAAGCACCTTCTAAACCTCATTTTGCATCGTCTCATTCTCTTTAAAGTCACCTTAAGCACCTTCTAAACCTCATTTTGCATCGTCTCATTCTCTTTAAAGTCACCTTAAGCACCTTCTAAACCTCATTTTGCATCGTCTCATTTTCTTTAAAGTCACTTTAAGCACCTTCTAAACCTCATTTTGCATCGTCTCATTCTCTTTAAAGTCACTTTAAGCACCTTCTAAACCTCATTTTGCATCGTCTCATTCTCTTTTAAGTCACTTAAGCACCTTCTAAACACCATTTTGCATCGTCTCATTCTCTTTAAAGTCAC
>NW_026689942.1:0-41730 GCF_943734765.1 Anopheles ziemanni | reverse complement strand
GATCTTTAGAAGGTGCTTAAGGTGACTTTAAAGAGAATGAGACGATGCAAAATGAGGTTTAGAAGGTGCTTAAAGTGACTTTAAAGAGAATGAGACGATGCAAAATGAGGTTTAGAAGGTGCTTAAAGTGACTTTAAAGAGAATGAGACGATGCAAAATGAGGTTTAGAAGGTGCTTAAAGTGACTTTAAGAGATGAGAGTAGAGGGCTAAGTGACTAAGAATGAGACGATGCAAAATGGTGTTTAGAAGGTGCTTAAAGTGACTTTAAAGAGAATGAGACGATGCAAAATGAGGTTTAGAAGGTGCTTAAAGTGACTTTAAAGAGAATGAGACGATGCAAAATGAGGTTTAGAAGGTGCTTAAAGTGACTTTAAAGAGAATGAGGACGATGCAAAATGGTGTTTAGAAGGTGCTTAAGGTGACTTTAAAGAGAATGAGACGATGCAAAATGGTGTTTAGAAGGTGCTTAAGGTGACTTTAAAGAGAATGAGACGATGCAAAATGAGGTTTAGAAGGTGCTTAAAGTGACTTTAAAGAGAATGAGACGATGCAAAATGAGGTTAAGAAGGTGCTTAAAGTGACTTTAAAGAGAATGAGACGATGCAAAATGGTGTTTAGAAGGTGCTTAAAGTGACTTTAAAGAGAATGAGACGATGCAAAATGGTCTTTAGAAGGTGCTTAAGGTGACTTTAAAGAGAATGAGACGATGCAAAATGAGGTTTAGAAGGTGCTTAAAGTGACTTTAAAGAGAATGAGACGATGCAAAATGAGGTTTAGAAGGTGCTTAAAGTGACTTTAAAGAGAATGAGACGATGCAAAATGGTGTTTAGAAGGTGCTTAAAGTGACTTTAAAGAGAATGAGACGATGCAAAATGGTGTTTAGAAGGTGCTTAAGGTGACTTTAAAGAGAATGAGACGATGCAAAATGGTGTTTAGAAGGTGCTTAAGGTGACTTTAAAGAGAATGAGACGATGCAAAATGGTGTTTAGAAGGTGCTTAAGGTGACTTTAAAGAGAATGAGACGATGCAAAATGAGGTTTAGAAGGTGCTTAAAGTGACTTTAAAGAGAATGAGACGATGCAAAATGGTGTTTAGAAGGTGCTTAAAGTGACTTTAAAGAGAATGAGACGATGCAAAATGAGGTTTAGAAGGTGCTTAAAGTGACTTTAAAGAGAATGAGACGATGCAAAATGGTGTTTAGAAGGTGCTTAAGGTGACTTTAAAGAGAATGAGACGATGCAAAATGAGGTTTAGAAGGTGCTTAAAGTGACTTTAAAGAGAATGAGACGATGCAAAATGGTGTTTAGAAGGTGCTTAAGGTGACTTTAAAGAGAATGAGACGATGCAAAATGAGGTTTAGAAGGTGCTTAAAGTGACTTTAAAGAGAATGAGACGATGCAAAATGAGGTTTAGAAGGTGCTTAAAGTGACTTTAAAGAGAATGAGACGATGCAAAATGGTGTTTAGAAGGTGCTTAAAGTGACTTTAAAGAGAATGAGACGATGCAAAATGAGGTTTAGAAGGTGCTTAAAGTGACTTTAAAGAGAATGAGACGATGCAAAATGGTGTTTAGAAGGTGCTTAAGGTGACTTTAAAGAGAATGAGACGATGCAAAATGGTCTTTAGAAGGTGCTTAAGGTGACTTTAAAGAGAATGAGACGATGCAAAATGAGGTTTAGAAGGTGCTTAAATTGACTTTAAAGAGAATGAGACGATTCTAAAATGGTGTTTAGAAGGTGCTTAAGGTGACTTTAAAGAGAATGAGACGATGCAAAATGGTGTTTAGAAGGTGCTTAAAGTGACTTTAAAGAGAATGAGACGATGCAAAATGGTGTTTAGAAGGTGCTTAAGGTGACTTTAAAGAGAATGAGACGATGCAAAATGAGGTTTAGAAGGTGCTTAAAGTGACTTTAAAGAGAATGAGACGATGCAAAATGGTGTTTAGAAGGTGCTTAAAGTGACTTTAAAGAGAATGAGACGATGCAAAATGAGGTTTAGAAGGTGCTTAAGGTGACTTTAAAGAGAATGAGACGATGCAAAATGGTGTTTAGAAGGTGCTTAAAGTGACTTTAAAGAGAATGAGACGATGCAAAATGAGGTTTAGAAGGTGCTTAAAGTGACTTTAAAGAGAATGAGACGATGCAAAATGAGGTTTAGAAGGTGCTTAAAGTGACTTTAAAGAGAATGAGACGATGCAAAATGGTGTTTAGAAGGTGCTTAAGGTGACTTTAAAGAGAATGAGACGATGCAAAATGAGGTTTAGAAGGTGCTTAAAGTGACTTTAAAGAGAATGAGACGATGCAAAATGAGGTTTAGAAGGTGCTTAAATTGACTTTAAAGAGAATGAGACGATGCAAAATGGTGTTTAGAAGGTGCTTAAGGTGACTTTAAAGAGAATGAGACGATGCAAAATGAGGTTTAGAAGGTGCTTAAAGTGACTTTAAAGAGAATGAGACGATGCAAAATGGTGTTTAGAAGGTGCTTAAAGTGACTTTAAAGAGAATGAGACGATGCAAAATGGTGTTTAGAAGGTGCTTAAGGTGACTTTAAAGAGAATGAGACGATGCAAAATGAGGTTTAGAAGGTGCTTAAAGTGACTTTAAAGAGAATGAGACGATGCAAAATGAGGTTTAGAAGGTGCTTAAAGTGACTTTAAAGAGAATGAGACGATGCAAAATGAGGTTTAGAAGGTGCTTAAGGTGACTTTAAAGAGAATGAGACGATGCAAAATGAGGTTTAGAAGGTGCTTAAAGTGACTTTAAAGAGAATGAGACGATGCAAAATGGTGTTTAGAAGGTGCTTAAAGTGACTTTAAAGAGAATGAGACGATGCAAAATGGTGTTTAGAAGGTGCTTAAAGTGACTTTAAAGAGAATGAGACGATGCAAAATGAGGTTTAGAAGGTGCTTAAGGTGACTTTAAAGAGAATGAGACGATGCAAAATGAGGTTTAGAAGGTGCTTAAAGTGACTTTAAAGAGAATGAGACGATGCAAAATGGTGTTTAGAAGGTGCTTAAAGTGACTTTAAAGAGAATGAGACGATGCAAAATGAGGTTAAGAAGGTGCTTAAAGTGACTTTAAAGAGAATGAGACGATGCAAAATGGTGTTTAGAAGGTGCTTAAGGTGACTTTAAAGAGAATGAGACGATGCAAAATGAGGTTTAGAAGGTGCTTAAAGTGACTTTAAGAGAATGAGACGATGCAAAATGGTGTTTAGAAGGTGCTTAAGGTGACTTTAAAGAGAATGAGACGATGCAAAATGGTGTTTAGAAGGTGCTTAAGGTGACTTTAAAGAGAATGAGACGATGCAAAATGAGGTTTAGAAGGTGCTTAAAGTGACTTTAAAGAGAATGAGACGATGCAAAATGAGGTTTAGAAGGTGCTTAAAGTGACTTTAAAGAGAATGAGACGATGCAAAATGAGGTTTAGAAGGTGCTTAAAGTGACTTTAAAGAGAATGAGACGATGCAAAATGAGGTTTACAATGTGCTTAAAGTGACTTTAAAGAGAATGAGACGATGATAAATGAGTTTTACAATGTGCTTAAAGTGACTTTAAAGAGAATGAGACGATGATAAATGAGGTTTACAATGTGCTTAAAGTGACTTTAAAGAGAATGAGATGATGCAAAATGGTGTTTAGAAGGTGCTTAAAGTGACTTTAAAGAGAATGAGACGATGCAAAATGGTGTTTAGAAGGTGCTTAAGGTGACTTTAAAGAGAATGAGACGATGCAAAATGGTGTTTAGAAGGTACTTAAGGTGACTTTAAAGAGAATGAGACGATGCAAAATGGTCTTTAGAAGGTGCTTAAGGTGACTTTAAAGAGAATGAGACGATGCAAAATGAGGTTTAGAAGGTGCTTAAAGTGACTTTAAAGAGAATGAGACGATGCAAAATGGTGTTTAGAAGGTGCTTAAAGTGACTTTAAAGAGAATGAGACGATGCAAAATGGTGTTTAGAAGGTGCTTAAGGTGACTTTAAAGAGAATGAGACGATGCAAAATGAGGTTTGAAAGGTGCTTAAGGTGACTTTAAAGAGAATGAGACGATGCAAAATGAGGTTTAGAAGGTGCTTAAAGTGACTTTAAAGAGAATGAGACGATGCAAAATGAGGTTTAGAAGGTGCTTAAAGTGACTTTAAAGAGAATGAGACGATGCAAAATGAGGTTTAGAAGGTGCTTAAAGTGACTTTAAAGAGAATGAGACGATGCAAAATGAGGTTTAGAAGGTGCTTAAAGTGACTTTAAAGAGAATGAGACGATGCAAAATGAGGTTTAGAAGGTGCTTAAAGTGACTTTAAAGAGAATGAGACGATGCAAAATGGTGTTTAGAAGGTGCTTAAAGTGACTTTAAAGAGAATGAGACGATGCAAAATGAGGTTTAGAAGGTGCTTAAAGTGACTTTAAAGAGAATGAGACGATGCAAAATGGTGTTTAGAAGGTGCTTAAAGTGACTTTAAAGAGAATGAGACGATGCAAAATGGTGTTTAGAAGGTGCTTAAGGTGACTTTAAAGAGAATGAGACGATGCAAAATGGTGTTTAGAAGGTGCTTAAGGTGACTTTAAAGAGAATGAGACGATGCAAAATGAGGTTTAGAAGGTGCTTAAAGTGACTTTAAAGAGAATGAGACGATGCAAAATGAGGTTAAGAAGGTGCTTAAAGTGACTTTAAAGAGAATGAGACGATGCAAAATGGTGTTTAGAAGGTGCTTAAAGTGACTTTAAAGAGAATGAGACGATGCAAAATGGTCTTTAGAAGGTGCTTAAGGTGACTTTAAAGAGAATGAGACGATGCAAAATGAGGTTTAGAAGGTGCTTAAAGTGACTTTAAAGAGAATGAGACGATGCAAAATGAGGTTTAGAAGGTGCTTAAAGTGACTTTAAAGAGAATGAGACGATGCAAAATGGTGTTTAGAAGGTGCTTAAAGTGACTTTAAAGAGAATGAGACGATGCAAAATGGTGTTTAGAAGGTGCTTAAGGTGACTTTAAAGAGAATGAGACGATGCAAAATGGTGTTTAGAAGGTGCTTAAGGTGACTTTAAAGAGAATGAGACGATGCAAAATGGTGTTTAGAAGGTGCTTAAGGTGACTTTAAAGAGAATGAGACGATGCAAAATGAGGTTTAGAAGGTGCTTAAAGTGACTTTAAAGAGAATGAGACGATGCAAAATGGTGTTTAGAAGGTGCTTAAAGTGACTTTAAAGAGAATGAGACGATGCAAAATGAGGTTTAGAAGGTGCTTAAAGTGACTTTAAAGAGAATGAGACGATGCAAAATGGTGTTTAGAAGGTGCTTAAGGTGACTTTAAAGAGAATGAGACGATGCAAAATGAGGTTTAGAAGGTGCTTAAAGTGACTTTAAAGAGAATGAGACGATGCAAAATGGTGTTTAGAAGGTGCTTAAGGTGACTTTAAAGAGAATGAGACGATGCAAAATGAGGTTTAGAAGGTGCTTAAAGTGACTTTAAAGAGAATGAGACGATGCAAAATGAGGTTTAGAAGGTGCTTAAAGTGACTTTAAAGAGAATGAGACGATGCAAAATGAGGTTTAGAAGGTGCTTAAAGTGACTTTAAAGAGAATGAGACGATGCAAAATGAGGTTTAGAAGGTGCTTAAGGTGACTTTAAAGAGAATGAGACGATGCAAAATGAGGTTTAGAAGGTGCTTAAAGTGACTTTAAAGAGAATGAGACGATGCAAAATGAGGTTTAGAAGGTGCTTAAAGTGACTTTAAAGAGAATGAGACGATGCAAAATGAGGTTTAGAAGGTGCTTAAAGTGACTTTAAAGAGAATGAGACGATGCAAAATGGTGTTTAGAAGGTGCTTAAAGTGACTTTAAAGAGAATGAGACGATGCAAAATGAGGTTTAGAAGGTGCTTAAGGTGACTTTAAAGAGAATGAGACGATGCAAAATGAGGTTTAGAAGGTGCTTAAAGTGACTTTAAAGAGAATGAGACGATGCAAAATGGTGTTTAGAAGGTGCTTAAGGTGACTTTAAAGAGAATGAGACGATGCAAAATGGTGTTTAGAAGGTGCTTAAAGTGACGTTAAAGAGAATGAGACGATGCAAAATGAGGTTTAGAAGGTGCTTAAAGTGACTTTAAAGAGAATGAGACGATGCAAAATGAGGTTTAGAAGGTGCTTAAAGTGACTTTAAAGAGAATGAGACGATGCAAAATGGTGTTTAGAAGGTGCTTAAAGTGACTTTAAAGAGAATGAGACGATGCAAAATGGTGTTTAGAAGGTGCTTAAGGTGACTTTAAAGAGAATGAGACGATGCAAAATGAGGTTTAGAAGGTGCTTAAAGTGACTTTAAAGAGAATGAGACGATGCAAAATGAGGTTTAGAAGGTGCTTAAGGTGACTTTAAAGAGAATGAGACGATGCAAAATGGTGTTTAGAAGGTGCTTAAAGTGACTTTAAAGAGAATGAGACGATGCAAAATGGTGTTTAGAAGGTGCTTAAGGTGACTTTAAAGAGAATGAGACGATGCAAAATGAGGTTTAGAAGGTGCTTAAAGTGACTTTAAAGAGAATGAGACGATGCAAAATGAGGTTTAGAAGGTGCTTAAAGTGACTTTAAAGAGAATGAGACGATGCAAAATGGTGTTTAGAAGGTGCTTAAGGTGACTTTAAAGAGAATGAGACGATGCAAAATGGTGTTTAGAAGGTGCTTAAAGTGACTTTAAAGAGAATGAGACGATGCAAAATGGTGTTTAGAAGGTGCTTAAGGTGACTTTAAAGAGAATGAGACGATGCAAAATGAGGTTTAGAAGGTGCTTAAAGTGACTTTAAAGAGAATGAGACGATGCAAAATGAGGTTTAGAAGGTGCTTAAAGTGACTTTAAAGAGAATGAGACGATGCAAAATGGTGTTTAGAAGGTGCTTAAGGTGACTTTAAAGAGAATGAGACGATGCAAAATGGTGTTTAGAAGGTGCTTAAAGTGACTTTAAAGAGAATGAGACGATGCAAAATGAGGTTTAGAAGGTGCTTAAAGTGACTTTAAAGAGAATGAGACGATGCAAAATGGTGTTTAGAAGGTGCTTAAGGTGACTTTAAAGAGAATGAGACGATGCAAAATGAGGTTTAGAAGGTGCTTAAAGTGACTTTAAAGAGAATGAGACGATGCAAAATGGTGTTTAGAAGGTGCTTAAGGTGACTTTAAAGAGAATGAGACGATGCAAAATGAGGTTTAGAAGGTGCTTAAAGTGACTTTAAAGAGAATGAGACGATGCAAAATGGTGTTTAGAAGGTGCTTAAAGTGACTTTAAAGAGAATGAGACGATACAAAATAGTGTTTAGAAGGTGCTTAAAGTGACTTTAAAGAGAATGAGACGGTGCAAAATGAGGTTTAGAAGGTGCTTAAAGTGACTTTAAAGAGAATGAGACGATGCAAAATGAGGTTTAGAAGGTGCTTAAAGTGACTTTAAAGAGAATGAGACGATGCAAAATGAGGTTTAGAAGGTGCTTAAAGTGACTTTAAAGAGAATGAGACGATGCAAAATGGTGTTTAGAAGGTGCTTAAAGTGACTTTAAAGAGAATGAGACGATGCAAAATGGTGTTTAGAAGGTGCTTAAGGTGACTTTAAAGAGAATGAGACGATGCAAAATGAGGTTTAGAAGGTGCTTAAAGTGACTTTAAAGAGAATGAGACGATGCAAAATGGTGTTTAGAAGGTGCTTAAGGTGACTTTAAAGAGAATGAGACGATGCAAAATGAGGTTTAGAAGGTGCTTAAAGTGACTTTAAAGAGAATGAGACGATGCAAAATGGTGTTTAGAAGGTGCTTAAGGTGACTTTAAAGAGAATGAGACGATGCAAAATGAGGTTTAGAAGGTGCTTAAAGTGACTTTAAAGAGAATGAGACGATGCAAAATGGTCTTTAGAAGGTGCTTAAAGTGACTTTAAAGAGAATGAGACGATGCAAAATGGTCTTTAGAAGGTGCTTAAGGTGACTTTAAAGAGAATGAGACGATGCAAAATGAGGTTTAGAAGGTGCTTAAAGTGACTTTAAAGAGAATGAGACGATGCAAAATGAGGTTTAGAAGGTGCTTAAAGTGAATTTAAAGAGAATGAGACGATGCAAAATGGTGTTTAGAAGGTGCTTAAAGTGACTTTAAAGAGAATGAGACGATGCAAAATGGTGTTTAGAAGGTGCTTAAGGTGACTTTAAAGAGAATGAGACGATGCAAAATGAGGTTTAGAAGGTGCTTAAGGTGACTTTAAAGAGAATGAGACGATGCAAAATGGTGTTTAGAAGGTGCTTAAAGTGACTTTAAAGAGAATGAGACGATGCAAAATGAGGTTTAGAAGGTGCTTAAAGTGACTTTAAAGAGAATGAGACGATGCAAAATGGTGTTTAGAAGGTGCTTAAAGTGACTTTAAAGAGAATGAGACGATGCAAAATGGTGTTTAGAAGGTGCTTAAGGTGACTTTAAAGAGAATGAGACGATGCAAAATGAGGTTTAGAAGGTGCTTAAAGTGACTTTAAAGAGAATGAGACGATGCAAAATGGTGTTTAGAAGGTGCTTAAGGTGACTTTAAAGAGAATGAGACGATGCAAAATGAGGTTTAGAAGGTGCTTAAAGTGACTTTAAAGAGAATGAGACGATGCAAAATGGTGTTTAGAAGGTGCTTAAGGTGACTTTAAAGAGAATGAGACGATGCAAAATGAGGTTTAGAAGGTGCTTAAAGTGACTTTAAAGAGAATGAGACGATGCAAAATGGTGTTTAGAAGGTGCTTAAAGTGACTTTAAAGAGAATGAGACGATGCAAAATAGTGTTTAGAAGGTGCTTAAAGTGACTTTAAAGAGAATGAGACGATGCAAAATGAGGTTTAGAAGGTGCTTAAAGTGACTTTAAAGAGAATGAGACGATGCAAAATGAGGTTTAGAAGGTGCTTAAAGTGACTTTAAAGAGAATGAGACGATGCAAAATGAGGTTTAGAAGGTGCTTAAAGTGACTTTAAAGAGAATGAGACGATGCAAAATGGTGTTTAGAAGGTGCTTAAAGTGACTTTAAAGAGAATGAGACGATGCAAAATGGTGTTTAGAAGGTGCTTAAGGTGACTTTAAAGAGAATGAGACGATGCAAAATGAGGTTTAGAAGGTGCTTAAAGTGACTTTAAAGAGAATGAGACGATGCAAAATGGTGTTTAGAAGGTGCTTAAGGTGACTTTAAAGAGAATGAGACGATGCAAAATGAGGTTTAGAAGGTGCTTAAAGTGACTTTAAAGAGAATGAGACGATGCAAAATGGTGTTTAGAAGGTGCTTAAGGTGACTTTAAAGAGAATGAGACGATGCAAAATGAGGTTTAGAAGGTGCTTAAAGTGACTTTAAAGAGAATGAGACGATGCAAAATGAGGTTTAGAAGGTGCTTAAAGTGACTTTAAAGAGAATGAGACGATGCAAAATGAGGTTTAGAAGGTGCTTAAAGTGACTTTAAAGAGAATGAGACGATGCAAAATGGTGTTTAGAAGGTGCTTAAAGTGACTTTAAAGAGAATGAGACGATGCAAAATGGTGTTTAGAAGGTGCTTAAGGTGACTTTAAAGAGAATGAGACGATGCAAAATGAGGTTTAGAAGGTGCTTAAAGTGACTTTAAAGAGAATGAGACGATGCAAAATGGTGTTTAGAAGGTGCTTAAGGTGACTTTAAAGAGAATGAGACGATGCAAAATGAGGTTTAGAAGGTGCTTAAAGTGACTTTAAAGAGAATGAGACGATGCAAAATGGTGTTTAGAAGGTGCTTAAGGTGACTTTAAAGAGAATGAGGTTTAGAAGGTGCTTAAAGTGACTTTAAAGAGAATGAGACGATGCAAAATGGTGTTTAGAAGGTGCTTAAGGTGACTTTAAAGAGAATGAGACGATGCAAAATGGTCTTTAGAAGGTGCTTAAAGTGACTTTAAAGAGAATGAGACGATGCAAAATGGTGTTTAGAAGGTGCTTAAAGTGACTTTAAAGAGAATGAGACGATGCAAAATGGTCTTTAGAAGGTGCTTAAAGTGACTTTAAAGAGAACGAGACGATGCAAAATGAGGTTTAGAAGGTGCTTAAAGTGACTTTAAAGAGAATGAGACGATGCAAAATGGTGTTTAGAAGGTGCTTAAAGTGACTTTAAAGAGAATGAGACGATGCAAAATGGTGTTTAGAAGGTGCTTAAAGTGACTTTAAAGAGAATGAGACGATGCAAAATGAGGTTTAGAAGGTGCTTAAGGTGACTTTAAAGAGAATGAGACGATGCAAAATGAGGTTTAGAAGGTGCTTAAGGTGACTTTAAAGAGAATGAGACGATGCAAAATGGTGTTTAGAAGGTGCTTAAGGTGACTTTAAAGAGAATGAGACGATGCAAAATGGTGTTTAGAAGGTGCTTAAAGTGACTTTAAAGAGAATGAGACGATGCAAAATGAGGTTTAGAAGGTGCTTAAGGTGACTTTAAAGAGAATGAGACGATGCAAAATGGTGTTTAGAAGGTGCTTAAGGTGACTTTAAAGAGAATGAGACGATGCAAAATGAGGTTTAGAAGGTGCTTAAAGTGACTTTAAAGAGAATGAGACGATGCAAAATGGTGTTTAGAAGGTGCTTAAGGTGACTTTAAAGAGAATGAGACGATGCAAAATGGTCTTTAGAAGGTGCTTAAGGTGACTTTAAAGAGAATGAGACGATGCAAAATGAGGTTTAGAAGGTGCTTAAGGTGACTTTAAAGAGAATGAGACGATGCAAAATGAGGTTTAGAAGGTGCTTAAAGTGACTTTAAAGAGAATGAGACGATGCAAAATGGTGTTTAGAAGGTGCTTAAAGTGACTTTAAAGAGAATGAGACGATGCAAAATGGTGTTTAGAAGGTGCTTAAAGTGACTTTAAAGAGAATGAGACGATGCAAAATGAGGTTTAGAAGGTGCTTAAAGTGACTTTAAAGAGAATGAGACGATGCAAAATGAGGTTTAGAAGGTGCTTAAAGTGACTTTAAAGAGAATGAGACGATGCAAAATGAGGTTTAGAAGGTGCTTAAGGTGACTTTAAAGAGAATGAGACGATGCAAAATGAGGTTTAGAAGGTGCTTAAAGTGACTTTAAAGAGAATGAGACGATGCAAAATGGTGTTTAGAAGGTGCTTAAAGTGACTTTAAAGAGAATGAGACGATGCAAAATGAGGTTTAGAAGGTGCTTAAAGTGACTTTAAAGAGAATGAGACGATGCAAAATGAGGTTTAGAAGGTGCTTAAGGTGACTTTAAAGAGAATGAGACGATGCAAAATGGTGTTTAGAAGGTGCTTAAAGTGACTTTAAAGAGAATGAGACGATGCAAAATGAGGTTTAGAAGGTGCTTAAAGTGACTTTAAAGAGAATGAGACGATGCAAAATGGTGTTTAGAAGGTGCTTAAAGTGACTTTAAAGAGGATGAGACGATGCAAAATGGTGTTTAGAAGGTGCTTAAAGTGACTTTAAAGAGAATGAGACGATGCAAAATGAGGTTTAGAAGGTGCTTAAGGTGACTTTAAAGAGAATGAGACGATGCAAAATGGTGTTTAGAAGGTGCTTAAAGTGACTTTAAAGAGAATGAGACGATGCAAAATGGTGTTTAGAAGGTGCTTAAAGTGACTTTAAAGAGAATGAGACGATGCAAAATGAGGTTTAGAAGGTGCTTAAAGTGACTTTAAAGAGAATGAGACGATGCAAAATGGTGTTTAGAAGGTGCTTAAAGTGACTTTAAAGAGAATGAGACGATGCAAAATGGTGTTTAGAAGGTGCTTAAAGTGACTTTAAAGAGAATGAGACGATGCAAAATGGTGTTTAGAAGGTGCTTAAAGTGACTTTAAAGAGAATGAGACGATGCAAAATGGTGTCTAGAAGGTGCTTAAAGTGACTTTAAAGAGAATGAGACGATGCAAAATGGTGTTTAGAAGGTGCTTAAAGTGACTTTAAAGAGAATGAGACGATGCAAAATGGTGTTTAGAAGGTGCTTAAGGTGACTTTAAAGAGAATGAGACGATGCAAAATGAGGTTTAGAAGGTGCTTAAGGTGACTTTAAAGAGAATGAGACGATGATAAATGAGGTTTAGAAGGTGCTTAAAGTGACTTTAAAGAGAATGAGACGATGCAAAATGGTGTTTAGAAGGTGCTTAAAGTGACTTTAAAGAGAATGAGACGATGCAAAATGGTGTTTAGAAGGTGCTTAAGGTGACTTTAAAGAGAATGAGACGATGCAAAATGGTGTTTAGAAGGTGCTTAAAGTGACTTTAAAGAGAATGAGACGATGCAAAATGAGGTTTAGAAGGTGCTTAAAGTGACTTTAAAGAGAATGAGACGATGCAAAATGAGGTTTAGAAGGTGCTTAAAGTGACTTTAAAGAGAATGAGACGATGCAAAATGGTGTTTAGAAGGTGCTTAAAGTGACTTTAAAGAGAATGAGACGATGCAAAATGAGGTTTAGAAGGTGCTTAAGGTGACTTTAAAGAGAATGAGACGATGCAAAATGGTGTTTAGAAGGTGCTTAAAGTGACTTTAAAGAGAATGAGACGATGCAAAATGAGGTTTAGAAGGTGCTTAAAGTGACTTTAAAGAGAATGAGACGATGCAAAATGAGGTTTAGAAGGTGCTTAAAGTGACTTTAAAGAGAATGAGACGATGCAAAATGGTGTTTAGAAGGTGCTTAAGGTGACTTTAAAGAGAATGAGACGATGCAAAATGGTGTTTAGAAGGTGCTTAAAGTGACTTTAAAGAGAATGAGACGATGCAAAATGAGGTTTAGAAGGTGCTTAAAGTGACTTTAAAGAGAATGAGACGATGCAAAATGGTGTTTAGAAGGTGCTTAAGGTGACTTTAAAGAGAATGAGACGATGCAAAATGAGGTTTAGAAGGTGCTTAAAGTGACTTTAAAGAGAATGAGACGATGCAAAATGGTGTTTAGAAGGTGCTTAAAGTGACTTTAAAGAGAATGAGACGATGCAAAATGAGGTTTAGAAGGTGCTTAAAGTGACTTTAAAGAGAATGAGACGATGCAAAATGAGGTTTAGAAGGTGCTTAAAGTGACTTTAAAGAGAATGAGACGATGCAAAATGGTGTTTAGAAGGTGCTTAAGGTGACTTTAAAGAGAATGAGACGATGCAGAATGGTGTTTAGAAGGTGCTTAAAGTGACTTTAAAGAGAATGAGACGATGCAAAATGGTGTTTAGAAGGTGCTTAAGGTGACTTTAAAGAGAATGAGACGATGCAAAATGGTGTTTAGAAGGTGCTTAAGGTGACTTTAAAGAGAATGAGACGATGCAAAATGAGGTTTAGAAGGTGCTTAAAGTGACTTTAAAGAGAATGAGACGATGCAAAATGGTGTTTAGAAGGTGCTTAAGGTGACTTTAAAGAGAATGAGACGATGCAAAATGGTGTTTAGAAGGTGCTTAAAGTGACTTTAAAGAGAATGAGACGATGCAAAATGAGGTTTAGAAGGTGCTTAAAGTGACTTTAAAGAGAATGAGACGATGCAAAATGGTGTTTAGAAGGTGCTTAAAGTGACTTTAAAGAGAATGAGACGATGCAAAATGAGGTTTAGAAGGTGCTTAAAGTGACTTTAAAGAGAATGAGACGATGCAAAATGAGGTTTAGAAGGTGCTTAAAGTGACTTTAAAGAGAATGAGACGATGCAAAATGGTGTTTAGAAGGTGCTTAAAGTGACTTTAAAGAGAATGAGACGATGCAAAATGGTGTTTAGAAGGTGCTTAAGGTGACTTTAAAGAGAATGAGACGATGCAAAATGGTGTTTAGAAGGTGCTTAAAGTGACTTTAAAGAGAATGAGACGATGCAAAATGGTGTTTAGAAGGTGCTTAAGGTGACTTTAAAGAGAATGAGACGATGCAAAATGAGGTTTAGAAGGTGCTTAAAGTGACTTTAAAGAGAATGAGACGATGCAAAATGGTGTTTAGAAGGTGCTTAAGGTGACTTTAAAGAGAATGAGACGATGCAAAATGAGGTTTAGAAGGTGCTTAAAGTGACTTTAAAGAGAATGAGACGATGCAAAATGGTGTTTAGAAGGTGCTTAAGGTGACTTTAAAGAGAATGAGACGATGCAAAATGGTGTTTAGAAGGTGCTTAAAGTGACTTTAAAGAGAATGAGACGATGCAAAATGGTGTTTAGAAGGTGCTTAAGGTGACTTTAAAGAGAATGAGACGATGCAAAATGAGGTTTAGAAGGTGCTTAAAGTGACTTTAAAGAGAATGAGACGATGCAAAATGGTCTTTAGAAGGTGCTTAAAGTGACTTTAAAGAGAATGAGACGATGCAAAATGGTGTTTGAAAGGTGCTTAAGGTGACTTTAAAGAGAATGAGACGATGCAAAATGAGGTTTAGAAGGTGCTTAAAGTGACTTTAAAGAGAATGAGACGATGCAAAATGGTGTTTAGAAGGTGCTTAAAGTGACTTTAAAGAGAATGAGACGATGCAAAATGGTGTTTAGAAGGTGCTTAAGGTGACTTTAAAGAGAATGAGACGATGCAAAATGGTGTTTAGAAGGTGCTTAAGGTGACTTTAAAGAGAATGAGACGATGCAAAATGAGGTTTAGAAGGTGCTTAAAGTGACTTTAAAGAGAATGAGACGATGCAAAATGGTGTTTAGAAGGTGCTTAAAGTGACTTTAAAGAGAATGAGACGATGCAAAATGGTGTTTAGAAGGTGCTTAAAGTGACTTTAAAGAGAATGAGACGATGCAAAATGGTGTTTAGAAGGTGCTTAAAGTGACTTTAAAGAGAATGAGACGATGCAAAATGAGGTTTAGAAGGTGCTTAAGGTGACTTTAAAGAGAATGAGACGATGCAAAATGAGGTTTAGAAGGTGCTTAAGGTGACTTTAAAGAGAATGAGACGATGCAAAATGGTGTTTAGAAGGTGCTTAAGGTGACTTTAAAGAGAATGAGACGATGCAAAATGGTGTTTAGAAGGTGCTTAAGGTGACTTTAAAGAGAATGAGACGATGCAAAATGAGGTTTAGAAGGTGCTTAAAGTGACTTTAAAGAGAATGAGACGATGCAAAATGGTGTTTAGAAGGTGCTTAAGGTGACTTTAAAGAGAATGAGACGATGCAAAATGAGGTTTGAAAGGTGCTTAAGGTGACTTTAAAGAGAATGAGACGATGCAAAATGAGGTTTAGAAGGTGCTTAAAGTGACTTTAAAGAGAATGAGACGATGCAAAATGGTGTTTAGAAGGTGCTTAAGGTGACTTTAAAGAGAATGAGACGATGCAAAATGGTGTTTAGAAGGTGCTTAAAGTGACTTTAAAGAGAATGAGACGATGCAAAATGGTGTTTAGAAGGTGCTTAAGGTGACTTTAAAGAGAATGAGACGATGCAAAATGAGGTTTAGAAGGTGCTTAAAGTGACTTTAAAGAGAATGAGACGATGCAAAATGAGGTTTAGAAGGTGCTTAAGGTGACTTTAAAGAGAATGAGACGATGCAAAATGGTGTTTAGAAGGTGCTTAAGGTGACTTTAAAGAGAATGAGACGATGCAAAATGAGGTTTAGAAGGTGCTTAAAGTGACTTTAAAGAGAATGAGACGATGCAAAATGGTGTTTAGAAGGTGCTTAAAGTGATTTTAAAGAGAATGAGACGATGCAAAATGAGGTTTAGAAGGTGCTTAAAGTGACTTTAAAGAGAATGAGACGATGCAAAATGAGGTTTAGAAGGTGCTTAAAGTGACTTTAAAGAGAATGAGACGATGCAAAATGAGGTTTAGAAGGTGCTTAAAGTGACTTTAAAGAGTATGAGACGATGCAAAATGAGGTTTAGAAGGTGCTTAAAGTGACTTTAAAGAGAATGAGACGATGCAAAATGGTGTTTAGAAGGTGCTTAAAGTGACTTTAAAGAGAATGAGACGATGCAAAATGAGGTTTAGAAGGTGCTTAAAGTGACTTTAAAGAGAATGAGACGATGCAAAATGAGGTTAAGAAGGTGCTTAAAGTGACTTTAAAGAGAATGAGACGATGCAAAATGAGGTTTAGAAGGTGCTTAAAGTGACTTTAAAGAGAATGAGACGATGCAAAATGGTGTTTAGAAGGTGCTTAAAGTGACTTTAAAGAGAATGAGACGATGCAAAATGGTGTTTAGAAGGTGCTTAAAGTGACTTTAACGAGAATGAGATGATGCAAAATGAGGTTTAGAAGGTGCTTAAAGTGACTTTAAAGAGAATGAGACGATGCAAAATGAGGTTTAGAAGGTGCTTAAAGTGACTTTAAAGAGAATGAGACGATGCAAAATGAGGTTAAGAAGGTGCTTAAAGTGACTTTAAAGAGAATGAGACGATGCAAAATGGTGTTTAGAAGGTGCTTAAAGTGACTTTAAAGAGAAAGAGACGATGCAAAATGAGGTTAAGAACGTGCTTAAAGTGACTTTAAAGAGAATGAGACGATGCAAAATGGTGTTTAGAAGGTGCTTAAAGTGACTTTAAAGAGAATGAGACGATGCAAAATGAGGTTTAGAAGGTGCTTAAAGTGACTTTAAAGAGAATGAGACGATGCAAAATGAGGTTTAGAAGGTGCTTAAAGTGACTTTAAAGAGAATGAGACGATGCAAAATGGTGTTTAGAAGGTGCTTAAAGTGACTTTAAAGAGAATGAGACGATGCAAAATGGTGTTTAGAAGGTGCTTAAGGTGACTTTAAAGAGAATGAGACGATGCAAAATGGTGTTTAGAAGGTGCTTAAAGTGACTTTAAAGAGAATGAGACGATGCAAAATGGTGTTTAGAAGGTGCTTAAAGTGACTTTAAAGAGAATGAGACGATGCAAAATGAGGTTTAGAAGGTGCTTAAAGTGACTTTAAAGAGAATGAGACGATGCAAAATGGTGTTTAGAAGGTGCTTAAGGTGACTTTAAAGAGAATGAGACGATGCAAAATGGTGTTTAGAAGGTGCTTAAAGTGACTTTAAAGAGAATGAGACGATGCAAAATGAGGTTTAGAAGGTGCTTAAAGTGACTTTAAAGAGAATGAGACGATGCAAAATGAGGTTTAGAAGGTGCTTAAAGTGACTTTAAAGAGAATGAGACGATGCAAAATGAGGTTAAGAAGGTGCTTAAAGTGACTTTAAAGAGAATGAGACGATGCAAAATGGTGTTTAGAAGGTGCTTAAAGTGACTTTAAAGAGAAAGAGACGATGCAAAATGAGGTTAAGAACGTGCTTAAAGTGACTTTAAAGAGAATGAGACGATGCAAAATGGTGTTTAGAAGGTGCTTAAAGTGATTTAAAGAGAATGAGACGATGCAAAATGGTGTTTAGAAGGTGCTTAAGGTGACTTTAAAGAGAATGAGACGATGCAAAATGAGGTTTAGAAGGTGCTTAAAGTGACTTTAAAGAGAATGAGACGATGCAAAATGGTGTTTAGAAGGTGCTTAAGGTGACTTTAAAGAGAATGAGACGATGCAAAATGAGGTTTAGAAGGTGCTTAAAGTGACTTTAAAGAGAATGAGACGATCCAAAATGGTGTTTAGAAGGTGCTTAAAGTGACTTTAAAGAGAATGAGACGATGCAAAATGGTGTTTAGAAGGTGCTTAAAGTGACTTTAAAGAGAATGAGACGATGCAAAATGAGGTTTAGAAGGTGCTTAAAGTGACTTCTAAGTGAATGAGACGATACAAAATGAGGTTTAGAAGGTGCTTAAAGTGACGTCAAAGAGAATGAGACGATGCAAAATGGTGTTAAGAAGGTGCTTAAAGTGACTTTAAAGAGAATGAGACGATGCAAAATGAGGTTAAGAAGGTGCTTAAAGTGACTTTAAAGAGAATGAGACGATGCAAAATGAGGTTTAGAAGGTGCTTAAAGTGACTTTAAAGAGAATGAGACGATGCAAAATGGTGTTTAGAAGGTGCTTAAAGTGACTTTAAAGAGAATGAGACGATGCAAAATGAGGTTTAGAAGGTGCTTAAAGTGACTTTAAAGAGAATGAGACGGTGCAAAATGGTGTTTAGAAGGTGCTTAAAGTGACTTTAAAGAGAATGAGACGATGCAAAATGGTGTTTAGAAGGTGCTTAAGGTGACTTTAAAGAGAATGAGACGATGCAAAATGGTGTTTAGAAGGTGCTTAAGGTGACTTTAAAGAGAATGAGACGATGCAAAATGGTCTTTAGAAGGTGCTTAAAGTGACTTTAAAGAGAATGAGACGATGCAAAATGGTGTTTGAAAGGTGCTTAAAGTGACTTTAAAGAGAATGAGACGATGCAAAATGAGGTTTAGAAGGTGCTTAAAGTGACTTTAAAGAGAATGAGACGATGCAAAATGGTGTTTAGAAGGTGCTTAAAGTGACTTTAAAGAGAATGAGACGATGCAAAATGGTGTTTAGAAGGTGCTTAAAGTGACTTTAAAGAGAATGAGACGATGCAAAATGGTCTTTAGAAGGTGCTTAAAGTGACTTTAAAGAGAATGAGACGATGCAAAATGAGGTTTAGAAGGTGCTTAAAGTGACTTTAAAGAGAATGAGACGATGCAAAATGAGGTTTAGAAGGTGCTTAAAGTGACTTTAAAGAGAATGAGACGATGCAAAATGAGGTTTAGAAGGTGCTTAAAGTGACTTTAAAGAGAATGAGACGATGCAAAATGGTGTTTAGAAGGTGCTTAAAGTGACTTTAAAGAGAATGAGACGATGCAAAATGGTGTTTAGAAGGTGCTTAAAGTGACTTTAAAGAGAATGAGACGATGCAAAATGGTCTTTAGAAGGTGCTTAAAGTGACTTTAAAGAGAATGAGACGATGCAAAATGAGGTTAAGAAGGTGCTTAAAGTGACTTTAAAGAGAATGAGACGATGCAAAATGAGGTTTAGAAGGTGCTTAAAGTGACTTTAAAGAGAATGAGACGATGCAAAATGAGGTTTAGAAGGTGCTTAAAGTGACTTTAAAGAGAATGAGACGATGCAAAATGAGGTTTAGAAGGTGCTTAAGGTGACTTTAAAGAGAATGAGACGATGCAAAATGAGGTTTAGAAGGTGCTTAAGGTGACTTTAAAGAGAATGAGACGATGCAAAATGAGGTTTAGAAGGTGCTTAAGGTGACTCTAAAGAGAATGAGACGATGCAAAATGAGGTTTAGAAGGTGCTTAAAGTGACTTTAAAGAGAATGAGACGATGCAAAATGAGGTTTAGAAGGTGCTTAAAGTGACTTTAAAGAGAATGAGACGATGCAAAATGAGGTTTAGAAGGTGCTTAAAGTGACTTTAAAGAGAATGAGACGATGCAAAATGGTGTTTAGAAGGTGCTTAAAGTGACTTTAAAGAGAATGAGACGATGCAAAATGAGGTTTAGAAGGTGCTTAAAGTGACTTTAAAGAGAATGAGACGATGCAAAATGAGGTTTAGAAGGTGCTTAAAGTGACTTTAAAGAGAATGAGACGATGCAAAATGGTGTTTAGAAGGTGCTTAAAGTGTTTTTAAAGAGAATGAGACGATGCAAAATGGTGTTTAGAAGGTGCTTAAGGTGACTTTAAAGAGAATGAGACGATGCAAAATGAGGTTTAGAAGGTGCTTAAGGTGACTTTAAAGAGAATGAGACGATGCAAAATGAGGTTTAGAAGGTGCTTAAAGTGACTTTAAAGAGAATGAGACGATGCAAAATGAGGTTTAGAAGGTGCTTAAAGTGACTTTAAAGAGAATGAGACGATGCAAAATGAGGTTTAGAAGGTGCTTAAAGTGACTTTAAAGAGAATGAGACGATGCAAAATGGTGTTTAGAAGGTGCTTAAGGTGACTTTAAAGAGAATGAGACGATGCAAAATGGTGTTTAGAAGGTGCTTAAAGTGACTTTAAAGAGAATGAGACGATGCAAAATGAGGTTTAGAAGGTGCTTAAGGTGACTTTAAAGAGAATGAGACGATGCAAAATGAGGTTTAGAAGGTGCTTAAAGTGACTTTAAAGAGAATGAGACGATGCAAAATGAGGTTTAGAAGGTGCTTAAAGTGACTTTAAAGAGAATGAGACGATGCAAAATGGTGTTTAGAAGGTGCTTAAAGTGACTTTAAAGAGAATGAGACGATGCAAAATGGTGTTTAGAAGGTGCTTAAAGTGACTTTAAAGAGAATGAGACGATGCAAAATGGTGTTTAGAAGGTACTTAAGGTGACTTTAAAGAGAATGAGACGATGCAAAATTCTGTTTAGAAGGTGCTTAAAGTGACTTTAAAGAGAATGAGACGATGCAAAATGAGGTTTAGAAGGTGCTTAAAGTGACTTTAAAGAGAATGAGACGATGCAAAATGAGGTTTAGAAGGTGCTTAAGGTGACTTTAAAGAGAATGAGACGATGCAAAATGAGGTTTAGAAGGTGCTTAAAGTGACTTTAAAGAGAATGAGACGATGCAAAATGAGGTTTAGAAGGTGCTTAAAGTGACTTTAAAGAGAATGAGACGATGCAAAATGAGGTTTAGAAGGTGCTTAAAGTGACTTTAAAGAGAATGAGACGATGCAAAATGGTGTTTAGAAGGTGCTTAAAGTGACTTTAAAGAGAATGAGACGATGCAAAATGAGGTTTAGAAGGTGCTTAAAGTGACTTTAAAGAGAATGAGACGATGCAAAATGGTGTTTAGAAGGTGCTTAAAGTGACTTTAAAGAGAATGAGACGATGCAAAATGAGGTTTAGAAGGTGCTTAAAGTGACTTTAAAGAGAATGAGACGATGCAAAATGGTGTTTAGAAGGTGCTTAAAGTGACTTTAAAGAGAATGAGACGATGCAAAATGGTGTTTAGAAGGTGCTTAAGGTGACTTTAAAGAGAATGAGACGATGCAAAATGAGGTTTAGAAGGTGCTTAAAGTGACTTTAAAGAGAATGAGACGATGCAAAATGGTGTTTAGAAGGTGCTTAAAGTGACTTTAAAGAGAATGAGACGATGCAAAATGGTGTTTAGAAGGTGCTTAAAGTGACTTTAAAGAGAATGAGACGATGCAAAATGGTCTTTAGAAGGTGCTTAAAGTGACTTTAAAGAGAATGAGACGATGCAAAATGAGGTTTAGAAGGTGCTTAAGGTGACTTTAAAGAGAATGAGACGATGCAAAATGAGGTTTAGAAGGTGCTTAAAGTGACTTTAAAGAGAATGAGACGATGCAAAATGGTGTTTAGAAGGTGCTTAAGGTGACTTTAAAGAGAATGAGACGATGCAAAATGAGGTTTAGAAGGTGCTTAAAGTGACTTTAAAGAGAATGAGACGATGCAAAATGAGGTTTAGAAGGTGCTTAAAGTGACTTTAAAGAGAATGAGACGATGCAAAATGGTGTTTAGAAGGTGCTTAAAGTGACTTTAAAGAGAATGAGACGATGCAAAATGGTGTTTAGAAGGTACTTAAGGTGACTTTAAAGAGAATGAGACGATGCAAAATTCTGTTTAGAAGGTGCTTAAAGTGACTTTAAAGAGAATGAGACGATGCAAAATGAGGTTTAGAAGGTGCTTAAAGTGACTTTAAAGAGAATGAGACGATGCAAAATGAGGTTTAGAAGGTGCTTAAGGTGACTTTAAAGAGAATGAGACGATGCAAAATGAGGTTTAGAAGGTGCTTAAAGTGACTTTAAAGAGAATGAGACGATGCAAAATGAGGTTTAGAAGGTGCTTAAAGTGACTTTAAAGAGAATGAGACGATGCAAAATGAGGTTTAGAAGGTGCTTAAAGTGACTTTAAAGAGAATGAGACGATGCAAAATGGTGTTTAGAAGGTGCTTAAAGTGACTTTAAAGAGAATGAGACGATGCAAAATGAGGTTTAGAAGGTGCTTAAAGTGACTTTAAAGAGAATGAGACGATGCAAAATGGTGTTTAGAAGGTGCTTAAAGTGACTTTAAAGAGAATGAGACGATGCAAAATGAGGTTTAGAAGGTGCTTAAAGTGACTTTAAAGAGAATGAGACGATGCAAAATGGTGTTTAGAAGGTGCTTAAAGTGACTTTAAAGAGAATGAGACGATGCAAAATGGTGTTTAGAAGGTGCTTAAGGTGACTTTAAAGAGAATGAGACGATGCAAAATGAGGTTTAGAAGGTGCTTAAAGTGACTTTAAAGAGAATGAGACGATGCAAAATGGTGTTTAGAAGGTGCTTAAAGTGACTTTAAAGAGAATGAGACGATGCAAAATGGTGTTTAGAAGGTGCTTAAAGTGACTTTAAAGAGAATGAGACGATGCAAAATGGTCTTTAGAAGGTGCTTAAAGTGACTTTAAAGAGAATGAGACGATGCAAAATGAGGTTTAGAAGGTGCTTAAGGTGACTTTAAAGAGAATGAGACGATGCAAAATGAGGTTTAGAAGGTGCTTAAAGTGACTTTAAAGAGAATGAGACGATGCAAAATGGTGTTTAGAAGGTGCTTAAGGTGACTTTAAAGAGAATGAGACGATGCAAAATGAGGTTTAGAAGGTGCTTAAAGTGACTTTAAAGAGAATGAGACGATGCAAAATGGTGTTTAGAAGGTGCTTAAAGTGACTTTAAAGAGAATGAGACGATGCAAAATGGTGTTTAGAAGGTGCTTAAGGTGACTTTAAAGAGAATGAGACGATGCAAAATGAGGTTTGAAAGGTGCTTAAGGTGACTTTAAAGAGAATGAGACGATGCAAAATGAGGTTTAGAAGGTGCTTAAAGTGACTTTAAAGAGAATGAGACGATGCAAAATGAGGTTTAGAAGGTGCTTAAGGTGACTTTAAAGAGAATGAGACGATGCAAAATGAAGTTTAGAAGGTGCTTAAAGTGACTTTAAAGAGAATGAGACGATGCAAAATGGTGTTTAGAAGGTGCTTAAAGTGACTTTAAAGAGAATGAGACGATGCAAAATGAGGTTTAGAAGGTGCTTAAAGTGACTTTAAAGAGAATGAGACGATGCAAAATGAGGTTTAGAAGGTGCTTAAAGTGACTTTAAAGAGAATGAGACGATGCAAAATGAGGTTTAGAAGGTGCTTAAAGTGACTTTAAAGAGAATGAGACGATGCAAAATGGTGTTTAGAAGGTGCTTAAAGTGACTTTAAAGAGAATGAGACGATGCAAAATGGTCTTTAGAAGGTGCTTAAGGTGACTTTAAAGAGAATGAGACGATGCAAAATGAGGTTTAGAAGGTGCTTAAAGTGACTTTAAAGAGAATGAGACGATGCAAAATGAGGTTTAGAAGGTGCTTAAAGTGACTTTAAAGAGAATGAGACGATGCAAAATGGTGTTTAGAAGGTGCTTAAAGTGACTTTAAAGAGAATGAGACGATGCAAAATGGTGTTTAGAAGGTGCTTAAAGTGACTTTAAAGAGAATGAGACGATGCAAAATGAGGTTTAGAAGGTGCTTAAAGTGACTTTAAAGAGAATGAGACGATGCAAAATGAGGTTTAGAAGGTGCTTAAAGTGACTTTAAAGAGAATGAGACGATGCAAAATGGTGTTTAGAATGTGCTTAAGGTGACTTTAAAGAGAATGAGACGATGCAAAATGAGGTTTAGAAGGTGCTTAAAGTGACTTTAAAGAGAATGAGACGATGCAAAATGGTGTTTAGAAGGTGCTTAAGGTGACTTTAAAGAGAATGAGACGATGCAAAATGAGGTTTAGAAGGTGCTTAAAGTGACTTTAAAGAGAATGAGACGATGCAAAATGGTGTTTAGAAGGTGCTTAAAGTGACTTTAAAGAGAATGAGACGATGCAAAATGAGGTTTAGAAGGTGCTTAAGGTGACTTTAAAGAGAATGAGACGATGCAAAATGGTGTTTAGAAGGTGCTTAAAGTGACTTTAAAGAGAATGAGACGATGCAAAATGAGGTTTAGAAGGTGCTTAAAGTGACTTTAAAGAGAATGAGACGATGCAAAATGGTGTTTAGAAGGTGCTTAAGGTGACTTTAAAGAGAATGAGACGATGCAAAATGAGGTTTAGAAGGTGCTTAAAGTGACTTTAAAGAGAATGAGACGATGCAAAATGGTGTTTAGAAGGTGCTTAAGGTGACTTTAAAGAGAATGAGACGATGCAAAATGAGGTTTAGAAGGTGCTTAAAGTGACTTTAAAGAGAATGAGACGATGCAAAATGGTGTTTAGAAGGTGCTTAAAGTGACTTTAAAGAGAATGAGACGATGCAAAATGAGGTTTAGAAGGTGCTTAAAGTGACTTTAAAGAGAATGAGACAATGCAAAATGAGGTTTAGAAGGTGCTTAAAGTGACTTTAAAGAGAATGAGACGATGCAAAATGAGGTTTAGAAGGTGCTTAAAGTGACTTTAAAGAGAATGAGACGATGCAAAATGAGGTTTAGAAGGTGCTTAAAGTGACTTTAAAGAGAATGAGACGATGCAAAATGGTGTTTAGAAGGTGCTTAAGGTGACTTTAAAGAGAATGAGACGATGCAAAATGAGGTTTAGAAGGTGCTTAAAGTGACTTTAAAGAGAATGAGACGATGCAAAATGGTGTTTAGAAGGTGCTTAAAGTGACTTTAAAGAGAATGAGACGATGCAAAATGAGGTTTAGAAGGTGCTTAAAGTGACTTTAAAGAGAATGAGACGATGCAAAATGGTGTTTAGAAGGTGCTTAAGGTGACTTTAAAGAGAATGAGACGATGCAAAATGAGGTTTAGAAGGTGCTTAAAGTGACTTTAAAGAGAATGAGACGATGCAAAATGAGGTTTAGAAGGTGCTTAAAGTGACTTTAAAGAGAATGAGACGATGCAAAATGGTGTTTAGAAGGTGCTTAAAGTGACTTTAAAGAGAATGAGACGATGCAAAATGGTCTTTAGAAGGTGCTTAAAGTGACTTTAAAGAGAATGAGACGATGCAAAATGGTGTTTAGAAGGTGCTTAAAGTGACTTTAAAGAGAATGAGACGATGCAAAATGAGGTTTAGAAGGTGCTTAAAGTGACTTTAAAGAGAATGAGACGATGCAAAATGAGGTTTAGAAGGTGCTTAAAGTGACTTTAAAGAGAATGAGACGATGCAAAATGAGGTTTAGAAGGTGCTTAAAGTGACTTTAAAGAAAATGAGACGATGCAAAATGAGGTTTAGAAGGTGCTTAAAGTGACTTTAAAGAGAATGAGACGATGCAAAATGAGGTTTAGAAGGTGCTTAAAGTGACTTTAAAGAGAATGAGACGATGCAAAATGGTGTTTAGAAGGTGCTTAAGGTGACTTTAAAGAGAATGAGACGATGCAAAATGGTGTTTAGAAGGTGCTTAAAGTGACTTTAAAGAGAATGAGACGATGCAAAATGGTGTTTAGAAGGTGCTTAAAGTGACTTTAAAGAGAATGAGACGATGCAAAATGGTGTTTAGAAGGTGCTTAAAGTGACTTTAAAGAGAATGAGACGGTGCAAAATGGTGTTTAGAAGGTGCTTAAGGTGACTTTAAAGAGAATGAGACGATGCAAAATGAGGTTTAGAAGGTGCT
This sequence comes from Anopheles ziemanni, assembly GCF_943734765.1. Classification (NCBI taxonomy): domain Eukaryota; kingdom Metazoa; phylum Arthropoda; class Insecta; order Diptera; family Culicidae; genus Anopheles; species Anopheles ziemanni. The sequence goes on along the minus strand of NW_026689942.1, from coordinate 16,421 downwards.
TAAAGTGACTTTAAAGAGAATGAGACGATGCAAAATGAGGTTTAGAAGGTGCTTAAAGTGACTTTAAAGAGAATGAGACGATGCAAAATGGTGTTTAGAAGGTGCTTAAGGTGACTTTAAAGAGAATGAGACGATGCAAAATGAGGTTTAGAAGGTGCTTAAAGTGACTTTAAAGAGAATGAGACGATGCAAAATGAGGTTTAGAAGGTGCTTAAAGTGACTTTAAAGAGAATGAGACGATGCAAAATGGTGTTTAGAAGGTGCTTAAAGTGACTTTAAAGAGAATGAGACGATGCAAAATGGTGTTTAGAAGGTGCTTAAAGTGACTTTAAAGAGAATGAGACGATGCAAAATAGTGTTTAGAAGGTGCTTAAGATGACTTTAAAGAGAATGAGACGATGCAAAATGAGGTTTAGAAGGTGCTTAAAATGACTTTAAAGAGAATGAGACGATGCAAAATGAGGTTTAGAAGGTGCTTAAAGTGACTTTAAAGAGAATGAGACGATGCAAAATGGTGTTTAGAAGGTGCTTAAGGTGACTTTAAAGAGAATGAGACGATGCAAAATGAGGTTTAGAAGGTGCTTAAAGTGACTTTAAAGAGAATGAGACGATGCAAAATGAGGTTTAGAAGGTGCTTAAAGTGACTTTAAAGAGAATGAGACGATGCAAAATGAGGTTTAGAAGGTGCTTAAAGTGACTTTAAAGAGAATGAGACGATGCAAAATGGTGTTTAGAAGGTGCTTAAGGTGACTTTAAAGAGAATGAGACGATGCAAAATGAGGTTTAGAAGGTGCTTAAAGTGACTTTAAAGAGAATGAGACGATGCAAAATGGTGTTTAGAAGGTGCTTAAGGTGACTTTAAAGAGAATGAGACGATGCAAAATGAGGTTTAGAAGGTGCTTAAAGTGACTTTAAAGAGAATGAGACGATGCAAAATGGTGTTTAGAAGGTGCTTAAAGTGACTTTAAAGAGAATGAGACGATGCAAAATGAGGTTTAGAAGGTGCTTAAAGTGACTTTAAAGAGAATGAGACGATGCAAAATGGTGTTTAGAAGGTGCTTAAAGTGACTTTAAAGAGAATGAGACGATGCAAAATGAGGTTTAGAAGGTGCTTAAAGTGACTTTAAAGAGAATGAGACGATGCAAAATGGTGTTTAGAAGGTGCTTAAGGTGACTTTAAAGAGAATGAGACGATGCAAAATGAGGTTTAGAAGGTGCTTAAAGTGACTTTAAAGAGAATGAGACGATGCAAAATGGTGTTTAGAAGGTGCTTAAGGTGACTTTAAAGAGAATGAGACGATGCAAAATGAGGTTTAGAAGGTGCTTAAAGTGACTTTAAAGAGAATGAGACGATGCAAAATGGTGTTTAGAAGGTGCTTAAAGTGACTTTAAAGAGAATGAGACGATGCAAAATGAGGTTTAGAAGGTGCTTAAAGTGACTTTTAAGAGAATGAGACGATGCAAAATGAGGTTTAGAAGGTGCTTAAAGTGACTTTAAAGAGAATGAGACGATGCAAAATGAGGTTTAGAAGGTGCTTAAAGTGACTTTAAAGAGAATGAGACGATGCAAAATGAGGTTTAGAAGGTGCTTAAAGTGACTTTAAAGAGAATGAGACGATGCAAAATGGTGTTTAGAAGGTGCTTAAGGTGACTTTAAAGAGAATGAGACGATGCAAAATGAGGTTTAGAAGGTGCTTAAAGTGACTTTAAAGAGAATGAGACGATGCAAAATGGTGTTTAGAAGGTGCTTAAGGTGACTTTAAAGAGAATGAGACGATGCAAAATGAGGTTTAGAAGGTGCTTAAAGTGACTTTAAAGAGAATGAGACGATGCAAAATGGTGTTTAGAAGGTGCTTAAAGTGACTTTAAAGAGAATGAGACGATGCAAAATGAGGTTTAGAAGGTGCTTAAGGTGACTTTAAAGAGAATGAGACGATGCAAAATGGTGTTTAGAAGGTGCTTAAAGTTACTTTAAAGAGAATGAGACGATGCAAAATGAGGTTTAGAAGGTGCTTAAAGTGACTTTAAAGAGAATGAGACGATGCAAAATGAGGTTTAGAAGGTGCTTAAAGTGACTTTAAAGAGAATGAGACGATGCAAAATGAGGTTTAGAAGGTGCTTAAAGTGACTTTAAAGAGAATGAGACGATGCAAAATGAGGTTTAGAAGGTGCTTAAAGTGACTTTAAAGAGAATGAGACGATGCAAAATGGTCTTTAGAAGGTGCTTAAGGTGACTTTAAAGAGAATGAGACGATGCAAAATGAGGTTTAGAAGGTGCTTAAAGTGACTTTAAAGAGAATGAGACGATGCAAAATGAGGTTTAGAAGGTGCTTAAAGTGACTTTAAAGAGAATGAGACGATGCAAAATGAGGTTTAGAAGGTGCTTAAAGTGACTTTAAAGAGAATGAGACGATGCAAAATGAGGTTTAGAAGGTGCTTAAAGTGACTTTAAAGAGAATGAGACGATGCAAAATGGTGTTTAGAAGGTGCTTAAAGTGACTTTAAAGAGAATGAGACGATGCAAAATGGTGTTTAGAAGGTGCTTAAAGTGACTTTAAAGAGAATGAGACGATGCAAAATGAGGTTTAGAAGGTGCTTAAAGTGACTTTAAAGAGAATGAGACGATGCAAAATGAGGTTTAGAAGGTGCTTAAAGTGACTTTAAAGAGAATGAGACGATGCAAAATGGTGTTTAGAATGTGCTTAAGGTGACTTTAAAGAGAATGAGACGATGCAAAATGAGGTTTAGAAGGTGCTTAAAGTGACTTTAAAGAGAATGAGACGATGCAAAATGGTGTTTAGAAGGTGCTTAAGGTGACTTTAAAGAGAATGAGACGATGCAAAATGAGGTTTAGAAGGTGCTTAAAGTGACTTTAAAGAGAATGAGACGATGCAAAATGGTGTTTAGAAGGTGCTTAAAGTGACTTTAAAGAGAATGAGACGATGCAAAATGAGGTTTAGAAGGTGCTTAAAGTGACTTTAAAGAGAATGAGACGATGCAAAATGGTGTTTAGAAGGTGCTTAAAGTGACTTTAAAGAGAATGAGACGATGCAAAATGAGGTTTAGAAGGTGCTTAAAGTGACTTTAAAGAGAATGAGACGATGCAAAATGGTGTTTAGAAGGTGCTTAAGGTGACTTTAAAGAGAATGAGACGATGCAAAATGAGGTTTAGAAGGTGCTTAAAGTGACTTTAAAGAGAATGAGACGATGCAAAATGGTGTTTAGAAGGTGCTTAAGGTGACTTTAAAGAGAATGAGACGATGCAAAATGAGGTTTAGAAGGTGCTTAAAGTGACTTTAAAGAGAATGAGACGATGCAAAATGGTGTTTAGAAGGTGCTTAAAGTGACTTTAAAGAGAATGAGACGATGCAAAATGAGGTTTAGAAGGTGCTTAAAGTGACTTTAAAGAGAATGAGACAATGCAAAATGAGGTTTAGAAGGTGCTTAAAGTGACTTTAAAGAGAATGAGACGATGCAAAATGAGGTTTAGAAGGTGCTTAAAGTGACTTTAAAGAGAATGAGACGATGCAAAATGAGGTTTAGAAGGTGCTTAAAGTGACTTTAAAGAGAATGAGACGATGCAAAATGGTGTTTAGAAGGTGCTTAAGGTGACTTTAAAGAGAATGAGACGATGCAAAATGAGGTTTAGAAGGTGCTTAAAGTGACTTTAAAGAGAATGAGACGATGCAAAATGGTGTTTAGAAGGTGCTTAAAGTGACTTTAAAGAGAATGAGACGATGCAAAATGAGGTTTAGAAGGTGCTTAAAGTGACTTTAAAGAGAATGAGACGATGCAAAATGGTGTTTAGAAGGTGCTTAAGGTGACTTTAAAGAGAATGAGACGATGCAAAATGAGGTTTAGAAGGTGCTTAAAGTGACTTTAAAGAGAATGAGACGATGCAAAATGAGGTTTAGAAGGTGCTTAAAGTGACTTTAAAGAGAATGAGACGATGCAAAATGGTGTTTAGAAGGTGCTTAAAGTGACTTTAAAGAGAATGAGACGATGCAAAATGGTCTTTAGAAGGTGCTTAAAGTGACTTTAAAGAGAATGAGACGATGCAAAATGGTGTTTAGAAGGTGCTTAAAGTGACTTTAAAGAGAATGAGACGATGCAAAATGAGGTTTAGAAGGTGCTTAAAGTGACTTTAAAGAGAATGAGACGATGCAAAATGAGGTTTAGAAGGTGCTTAAAGTGACTTTAAAGAGAATGAGACGATGCAAAATGAGGTTTAGAAGGTGCTTAAAGTGACTTTAAAGAGAATGAGACGATGCAAAATGAGGTTTAGAAGGTGCTTAAAGTGACTTTAAAGAGAATGAGACGATGCAAAATGGTGTTTAGAAGGTGCTTAAAGTGACTTTAAAGAGAATGAGACGATGCAAAATGGTGTTTAGAAGGTGCTTAAGGTGACTTTAAAGAGAATGAGACGATGCAAAATGGTGTTTAGAAGGTGCTTAAAGTGACTTTAAAGAGAATGAGACGATGCAAAATGGTGTTTAGAAGGTGCTTAAAGTGACTTTAAAGAGAATGAGACGATGCAAAATGGTGTTTAGAAGGTGCTTAAGGTGACTTTAAAGAGAATGAGACGATGCAAAATGAGGTTTAGAAGGTGCTTAAAGTGACTTTAAAGAGAATGAGACGATGCAAAATGAGGTTTAGAAGGTGCTTAAAGTGACTTTAAAGAGAATGAGACGATGCAAAATGGTGTTTAGAAGGTGCTTAAAGTGACTTTAAAGAGAATGAGACGATGCAAAATGGTGTTTAGAAGGTGCTTAAAGTGACTTTAAAGAGAATGAGACGATGCAAAATGGTGTTTAGAAGGTGCTTAAGAAGACTTTAAAGAGAATGAGACGATGCAAAATGAGGTTTAGAAGGTGCTTAAAATGACTTTAAAGAGAATGAGACGATGCAAAATGAGGTTTAGAAGGTGCTTAAAGTGACTTTAAAGAGAATGAGACGATGCAAAATGGTGTTTAGAAGGTGCTTAAGGTGACTTTAAAGAGAATGAGACGATGCAAAATGAGGTTTAGAAGGTGCTTAAAGTGACTTTAAAGAGAATGAGACGATGCAAAATGAGGTTTAGAAGGTGCTTAAAGTGACTTTAAAGAGAATGAGACGATGCAAAATGAGGTTTAGAAGGTGCTTAAAGTGACTTTAAAGAGAATGAGACGATGCAAAATGGTGTTTAGAAGGTGCTTAAGGTGACTTTAAAGAGAATGAGACGATGCAAAATGAGGTTTAGAAGGTGCTTAAAGTGACTTTAAAGAGAATGAGACGATGCAAAATGGTGTTTAGAAGGTGCTTAAGGTGACTTTAAAGAGAATGAGACGATGCAAAATGAGGTTTAGAAGGTGCTTAAAGTGACTTTAAAGAGAATGAGACGATGCAAAATGGTGTTTAGAAGGTGCTTAAAGTGACTTTAAAGAGAATGAGACGATGCAAAATGAGGTTTAGAAGGTGCTTAAAGTGACTTTAAAGAGAATGAGACGATGCAAAATGGTGTTTAGAAGGTGCTTAAGGTGACTTTAAAGAGAATGAGACGATGCAAAATGAGGTTTAGAAGGTGCTTAAAGTGACTTTAAAGAGAATGAGACGATGCAAAATGAGGTTTAGAAGGTGCTTAAAGTGACTTTAAAGAGAATGAGACGATGCAAAATGGTGTTTAGAAGGTGCTTAAAGTGACTTTAAAGAGAATGAGACGATGCAAAATGGTCTTTACAAGGTGCTTAAAGTGACTTTAAAGAGAATGAGACGATGCAAAATGGTGTTTAGAAGGTGCTTAAAGTGACTTTAAAGAGAATGAGACGATGCAAAATGAGGTTTAGAAGGTGCTTAAAGTGACTTTAAAGAGAATGAGACGATGCAAAATGAGGTTTAGAAGGTGCTTAAAGTGACTTTAAAGAGAATGAGACGATGCAAAATGAGGTTTAGAAGGTGCTTAAAGTGACTTTAAAGAGAATGAGACGATGCAAAATGGTGTTTAGAAGGTGCTTAAAGTGACTTTAAAGAGAATGAGACGATGAAAATGGTGTCTAGAAGGTGCTTAAGGTGACTTTAAAGAGAATGAGACGATGCAAAATGGTGTTTAGAAGGTGCTTAAAGTGACTTTAAAGAGAATGAGACGATGCAAAATGAGGTTTAGAAGGTGCTTAAAGTGACTTTAAAGAGAATGAGACGATGCAAAATGGTGTTTAGAAGGTGCTTAAGGTGACTTTAAAGAGAATGAGACGATGCAAAATGGTCTTTACAAGGTGCTTAAAGTGACTTTAAAGAGAATGAGACGATGCAAAATGGTGTTTAGAAGGTGCTTAAAGTGACTTTAAAGAGAATGAGACGATGCAAAATGAGGTTTAGAAGGTGCTTAAAGTGACTTTAAAGAGAATGAGACGATGCAAAATGAGGTTTAGAAGGTGCTTAAAGTGACTTTAAAGAGAATGAGACGATGCAAAATGAGGTTTAGAAGGTGCTTAAAGTGACTTTAAAGAGAATGAGACGATGCAAAATGGTGTTTAGAAGGTGCTTAAAGTGACTTTAAAGAGAATGAGACGATGCAAAATGGTGTTTAGAAGGTGCTTAAAGTGACTTTAAAGAGAATGAGACGATGCAAAATGGTGTCTAGAAGGTGCTTAAGGTGACTTTAAAGAGAATGAGACGATGCAAAATGGTGTTTAGAAGGTGCTTAAAGTGACTTTAAAGAGAATGAGACGATGCAAAATGGTGTTTAGAAGGTGCTTAAGGTGACTTTAAAGAGAATGAGACGATGCAAAATGGTGTTTAGAAGGTGCTTAAGGTGACTTTAAAGAGAATGAGACGATGCAAAATGAGGTTTAGAAGGTGCTTAAAGTGACTTTAAAGAGAATGAGACGATGCAAAATGGTGTTTAGAAGGTGCTTAAAGTGACTTTAAAGAGAATGAGACGATGCAAAATGAGGTTTAGAAGGTGCTTAAGGTGACTTTAAAGAGAATGAGACGATGCAAAATGGTGTTTAGAAGGTGCTTAAAGTTACTTTAAAGAGAATGAGACGATGCAAAATGAGGTTTAGAAGGTGCTTAAAGTGACTTTAAAGAGAATGAGACGATGCAAAATGAGGTTTAGAAGGTGCTTAAAGTGACTTTAAAGAGAATGAGACGATGCAAAATGAGGTTTAGAAGGTGCTTAAAGTGACTTTAAAGAGAATGAGACGATGCAAAATGAGGTTTAGAAGGTGCTTAAAGTGACTTTAAAGAGAATGAGACGATGCAAAATGGTCTTTAGAAGGTGCTTAAGGTGACTTTAAAGAGAATGAGACGATGCAAAATGAGGTTTAGAAGGTGCTTAAATTGACTTTAAAGAGAATGAGACGATGCAAAATGGTGTTTAGAAGGTGCTTAAGGTGACTTTAAAGAGAATGAGACGATGCAAAATGAGGTTTAGAAGGTGCTTAAAGTGACTTTAAAGAGAATGAGACGATGCAAAATGGTGTTTAGAAGGTGCTTAAAGTGACTTTAAAGAGAATGAGACGATGCAAAATGGTGTTTAGAAGGTGCTTAAGGTGACTTTAAAGAGAATGAGACGATGCAAAATGGTGTTTAGAAGGTGCTTAAGGTGACTTTAAAGAGAATGAGACGATGCAAAATGAGGTTTAGAAGGTGCTTAAGGTGACTTTAAAGAGAATGAGACGATGCAAAATGGTGTTTAGAAGGTGCTTAAGGTGACTTTAAAGAGAATGAGACGATGCAAAATGGTGTTTAGAAGGTGCTTAAAGTGACGTTAAAGAGAATGAGACGATGCAAAATGAGGTTTAGAAGGTGCTTAAGGTGACTTTAAAGAGAATGAGACGATGCAAAATGAGGTTTAGAAGGTGCTTAAGGTGACTTTAAAGAGAATGAGACGATGCAAAATGGTGTTTAGAAGGTACTTAAGGTGACTTTAAAGAGAATGAGACGATGCAAAATTCTGTTTAGAAGGTGCTTAAAGTGACTTTAAAGAGAATGAGACGATGCAAAATGAGGTTTAGAAGGTGCTTAAAGTGACTTTAAAGAGAATGAGACGATGCAAAATGAGGTTTAGAAGGTGCTTAAAGTGACTTTAAAGAGAATGAGACGATGCAAAATGGTGTTTAGAAGGTGCTTAAAGTGACTTTAAAGAGAATGAGACGATGCAAAATGGTGTTTAGAAGGTGCTTAAGGTGACTTTAAAGAGAATGAGACGATGCAAAATGAGGTTTAGAAGGTGCTTAAAGTGACTTTAAAGAGAATGAGACGATGCAAAATGAGGTTTAGAAGGTGCTTAAAGTGACTTTAAAGAGAATGAGACGATGCAAAATGGTGTTTAGAAGGTGCTTAAAGTGACTTTAAAGAGAATGAGACGATGCAAAATGGTGTTTAGAAGGTGCTTAAAGTGACTTTAAAGAGAATGAGACGATGCAAAATGGTCTTTAGAAGGTGCTTAAAGTGACTTTAAAGAGAATGAGACGATGCAAAATGAGGTTTAGACGGTGCTTAAAGTGACTTTAAAGAGAATGAGACGATGCAAAATGGTGTTTAGAAGGTGCTTAAAGTGACTTTAAAGAGAATGAGACGATGCAAAATGGTGTTTAGAAGGTGCTTAAGGTGACTTTAAAGAGAATGAGACGATGCAAAATGGTGTTTAGAAGGTGCTTAAAGTGACTTTAAAGAGAATGAGACGATGCAAAATGAGGTTTTGAAGGTGCTTAAAGTGACTTTAAAGAGAATGAGACGATGCAAAATGAGGTTTAGAAGGTGCTTAAAGTGACTTTAAAGAGAATGAGACGATGCAAAATGAGGTTTAGAAGGTGCTTAAAGTGACTTTAAAGAGAATGAGACGATGCAAAATGGTGTTTAGAAGGTGCTTAAAGTGACTTTAAAGAGAATGAGACGATGCAAAATGAGGTTTAGAAGGTGCTTAAAGTGACTTTAAAGAGAATGAGACGATGCAAAATGAGGTTTAGAAGGTGCTTAAAGTGACTTTAAAGAGAATGAGACGATGCAAAATGGTGTTTAGAAGGTGCTTAAAGTGACTTTAAAGAGAATGAGACGATGCAAAATGGTGTTTAGAAGGTGCTTAAGGTGACTTTAAAGAGAATGAGACGATGCAAAATGGTGTTTAGAAGGTGCTTAAAGTGACTTTAAAGAGAATGAGACGATGCAAAATGAGGTTTAGAAGGTGCTTAAAGTGACTTTAAAGAGAATGAGACGATGCAAAATGAGGTTTAGAAGGTGCTTAAAGTGACTTTAAAGAGAATGAGACGATGCAAAATGAGGTTTAGAAGGTGCTTAAAGTGACTTTAAAGAGAATGAGACGATGCAAAATGGTGTTTAGAAGGTGCTTAAAGTGACTTTAAAGAGAATGAGACGATGCAAAATGAGGTTTAGAAGGTGCTTAAAGTGACTTTAAAGAGAATGAGACGATGCAAAATGAGGTTTAGAAGGTGCTTAAGGTGACTTTAAAGAGAATGAGACGATGCAAAATGAGGTTTAGAAGGTGCTTAAAGTGACTTTAAAGAGAATGAGACGATGCAAAATGAGGTTTAGAAGGTGCTTAAGGTGACTTTAAAGAGAATGAGACGATGCAAAATGAGGTTTAGAAGGTGCTTAAAGTGACTTTAAAGAGAATGAGACGATGCAAAATGAGGTTTAGAAGGTGCTTAAAGTGACTTTAAAGAGAATGAGACGATGCAAAATGGTGTTTAGAAGGTGCTTAAAGTGACTTTAAAGAGAATGAGACGATGCAAAATGGTGTTTAGAAGGTGCTTAAGGTGACTTTAAAGAGAATGAGACGATGCAAAATGAGGTTTAGAAGGTGCTTAAAGTGACTTTAAAGAGAATGAGACGATGCAAAATGAGGTTTAGAAGGTGCTTAAAGTGACTTTAAAGAGAATGAGACGATGCAAAATGGTGTTTAGAAGGTGCTTAAAGTGACTTTAAAGAGAATGAGACGATGCAAAATGGTGTTTAGAAGGTGCTTAAAGTGACTTTAAAGAGAATGAGACGATGCAAAATGGTGTTTAGAAGGTGCTTAAAGTGACTTTAAAGAGAATGAGACGATGCAAAATGAGGTTTAGACGGTGCTTAAAGTGACTTTAAAGAGAATGAGACGATGCAAAATGGTGTTTAGAAGGTGCTTAAAGTGACTTTAAAGAGAATGAGACGATGCAAAATGGTGTTTAGAAGGTGCTTAAGGTGACTTTAAAGAGAATGAGACGATGCAAAATGGTGTTTAGAAGGTGCTTAAAGTGACTTTAAAGAGAATGAGACGATGCAAAATGAGGTTTAGAAGGTGCTTAAAGTGACTTTAAAGAGAATGAGACGATGCAAAATGAGGTTTAGAAGGTGCTTAAAGTGACTTTAAAGAGAATGAGACGATGCAAAATGAGGTTTAGAAGGTGCTTAAAGTGACTTTAAAGAGAATGAGACGATGCAAAATGGTGTTTAGAAGGTGCTTAAAGTGACTTTAAAGAGAATGAGACGATGCAAAATGAGGTTTAGAAGGTGCTTAAAGTGACTTTAAAGAGAATGAGACGATGCAAAATGGTGTTTAGAAGGTGCTTAAAGTGACTTTAAAGAGAATGAGACGATGCAAAATGGTGTTTAGAAGGTGCTTAAGGTGACTTTAAAGAGAATGAGACGATGCAAAATGGTGTTTAGAAGGTGCTTAAAGTGACTTTAAAGAGAATGAGACGATGCAAAATGAGGTTTAGAAGGTGCTTAAAGTGACTTTAAAGAGAATGAGACGATGCAAAATGAGGTTTAGAAGGTGCTTAAAGTGACTTTAAAGAGAATGAGACGATGCAAAATGAGGTTTAGAAGGTGCTTAAAGTGACTTTAAAGAGAATGAGACGATGCAAAATGGTGTTTAGAAGGTGCTTAAAGTGACTTTAAAGAGAATGAGACGATGCAAAATGAGGTTTAGAAGGTGCTTAAAGTGACTTTAAAGAGAATGAGACGATGCAAAATGAGGTTTAGAAGGTGCTTAAGGTGACTTTAAAGAGAATGAGACGATGCAAAATGAGGTTTAGAAGGTGCTTAAAGTGACTTTAAAGAGAATGAGACGATGCAAAATGAGGTTTAGAAGGTGCTTAAGGTGACTTTAAAGAGAATGAGACGATGCAAAATGGTGTTTAGAAGGTGCTTAAGGTGACTTTAAAGAGAATGAGACGATGCAAAATGGTGTTTAGAAGGTGCTTAAGGTGACTTTAAAGAGAATGAGACGATGCAAAATGAGGTTTAGAAGGTGCTTAATGTGACTTTAAAGAGAATGAGACGATGCAAAATGGTGTTTAGAAGGTGCTTAAGGTGACTTTAAAGAGAATGAGACGATGCAAAATGGTGTTTAGAAGGTGCTTAAGGTGACTTTAAAGAGAATGAGACGATGCAAAATGAGGTTTAGAAGGTGCTTAAAGTGACTTTAAAGAGAATGAGACGATGCAAAATGTGGTTTAGAAGGTGCTTAAGGTGACTTTAAAGAGAATGAGACGATGCAAAATGAGGTTTAGAAGGTGCTTAAGGAGACTTTAAAGAGAATGAGACGATGCAAAATGGTGTTTAGAAGGTGCTTAAAGTGACTTTAAAGAGAATGAGACGATGCAAAATGAGGTTTAGAAGGTGCTTAAAGTGACTTTAAAGAGAATGAGACGATGCAAAATGGTGTTTGAAAGGTGCTTAAGGTGACTTTAAAGAGAATGAGACGATGCAAAATGAGGTTTAGAAGGTGCTTAAAGTGACTTTAAAGAGAATGAGACGATGCAAAATGGTGTTTAGAAGGTGCTTAAAGTGACTTTAAAGAGAATGAGACGATGCAAAATGGTGTTTAGAAGGTGCTTAAGGTGACTTTAAAGAGAATGAGACGATGCAAAATGAGGTTTAGAAGGTGCTTAAGGTGACTTTAAAGAGAATGAGACGATGCAAAATGGTGTTTAGAAGGTGCTTAAAGTGACTTTAAAGAGAATGAGACGATGCAAAATGGTGTTTAGAAGGTGCTTAAAGTGACTTTAAAGAGAATGAGACGATGCAAAATGAGGTTTAGAAGGTGCTTAAAGTGACTTTAAAGAGAATGAGACGATGCAAAATGGTGTTTAGAAGGTGCTTAAAGTGACTTTAAAGAGAATGAGACGGTGCAAAATGGTGTTTAGAAGGTGCTTAAAGTGACTTTAAAGAGAATGAGACGATGCAAAATGGTGTTTAGAAGGTGCTTAAGGTGACTTTAAAGAGAATGAGACGATGCAAAATGAGGTTTGAAAGGTGCTTAAGGTGACTTTAAAGAGAATGAGACGATGCAAAATGAGGTTTAGAAGGTGCTTAAAGTGACTTTAAAGAGAATGAGACGATGCAAAATGAGGTTTAGAAGGTGCTTAAAGTGACTTTAAAGAGAATGAGACGATGCAAAATGGTGTTTAGAAGGTGCTTAAGGTGACTTTAAAGAGAATGAGACGATGCAAAATGAGGTTTAGAAGGTGCTTAAGGTGACTTTAAAGAGAATGAGACGATGCAAAATGGTGTTTAGAAGGTGCTTAAAGTGACTTTAAAGAGAATGAGACGATGCAAAATGGTGTTTAGAAGGTGCTTAAAGTGACTTTAAAGAGAATGAGACGATGCAAAATGAGGTTTAGAAGGTGCTTAAAGTGACTTTAAAGAGAATGAGACGATGCAAAATGGTGTTTAGAAGGTGCTTAAAGTGACTTTAAAGAGAATGAGACGATGCAAAATGGTGTTTAGAAGGTGCTTAAAGTGACTTTAAAGAGAATGAGACGATGCAAAATGGTGTTTAGAAGGTGCTTAAGGTGACTTTAAAGAGAATGAGACGATGCAAAATGAGGTTTGAAAGGTGCTTAAGGTGACTTTAAAGAGAATGAGACGATGCAAAATGAGGTTTAGAAGGTGCTTAAAGTGACTTTAAAGAGAATGAGACGATGCAAAATGAGGTTTAGAAGGTGCTTAAAGTGATTTTAAAGAGAATGAGACGATGCAAAATGAGGTTTAGAAGGTGCTTAAAGTGACTTTAAAGAGAATGAGACGATGCAAAATGAGGTTTAGAAGGTGCTTAAAGTGATTTTAAAGAGAATGAGACGATGCAAAATGAGGTTTAGAAGGTGCTTAAAGTGACTTTAAAGAGAATGAGACGATGCAAAATGAGGTTTAGAAGGTGCTTAAAGTGACTTTAAAGAGAATGAGACGATGCAAAATGGTGTTTAGAAGGTGCTTAAAGTGACTTTAAAGAGAATGAGACGATGCAAAATGGTGTTTAGAAGGTGCTTAAAGTGACTTTAAAGAGAATGAGACGATGCAAAATGGTCTTTAGAAGGTGCTTAAGGTGACTTTAAAGAGAATGAGACGATGCAAAATGAGGTTTAGAAGGTGCTTAAAGTGACTTTAAAGAGAATGAGACGATGCAAAATGAGGTTTAGAAGGTGCTTAAAGTGACTTTAAAGAGAATGAGACGATGCAAAATGAGGTTTAAAAGGTGCTTAAAGTGACTTTAAAGAGAATGAGACGATGCAAAATGAGGTTTAGAAGGTGCTTAAAGTGACTTTAAAGAGAATGAGACGATGCAAAATGGTGTTTAGAAGGTGCTTAAAGTGACTTTAAAGAGAATGAGACGATGCAAAATGGTGTTTAGAAGGTGCTTAAGGTGACTTTAAAGAGAATGAGACGATGCAAAATGAGGTTTAGAAGGTGCTTAAGGTGACTTTAAAGAGAATGAGACGATGCAAAATGGTGTTTAGAAGGTGCTTAAAGTGACTTTAAAGAGAATGAGACGATGCAAAATGGTGTTTAGAAGGTGCTTAAAGTGACTTTAAAGAGAATGAGACGATGCAAAATGAGGTTTAGAAGGTGCTTAAAGTGACTTTAAAGAGAATGAGACGATGCAAAATGGTGTTTAGAAGGTGCTTAAAGTGACTTTAAAGAGAATGAGACGATGCAAAATGGTGTTTAGAAGGTGCTTAAGGTGACTTTAAAGAGAATGAGACGATGCAAAATGAGGTTTAGAAGGTGCTTAAAGTGACTTTAAAGAGAATGAGACGATGCAAAATGAGGTTTAGAAGGTGCTTAAAGTGACTTTAAAGAGAATGAGACGATGCAAAATGAGGTTTAGAAGGTGCTTAAGGTGACTTTAAAGAGAATGAGACGATGCAAAATGAGGTTTAGAAGGTGCTTAAGGTGACTTTAAAGAGAATGAGACGATGCAAAATGGTGTTTAGAAGGTACTTAAGGTGACTTTAAAGAGAATGAGACGATGCAAAATGAGGTTTAGAAGGTGCTTAAAGTGACTTTAAAGAGAATGAGACGATGCAAAATGAGGTTTAGAAGGTGCTTAAAGTGACTTTAAAGAGAATGAGACGATGCAAAATGAGGTTTAGAAGGTGCTTAAGGTGACTTTAAAGAGAATGAGACGATGCAAAATGAGGTTTAGAAGGTGCTTAAAGTGACTTTAAAGAGAATGAGACGATGCAAAATGAGGTTTAGAAGGTGCTTAAAGTGACTTTAAAGAGAATGAGACGATGCAAAATGAGGTTTAGAAGGTGCTTAAAGTGACTTTAAAGAGAATGAGACGATGCAAAATGGTGTTTAGAAGGTGCTTAAAGTGACTTTAAAGAGAATGAGACGATGCAAAATGAGGTTTAGAAGGTGCTTAAAGTGACTTTAAAGAGAATGAGACGATGCAAAATGAGGTTTAGAAGGTGCTTAAAGTGACTTTAAAGAGAATGAGACGATGCAAAATGAGGTTTAGAAGGTGCTTAAAGTGACTTTAAAGAGAATGAGACGATGCAAAATGGTGTTTAGAAGGTGCTTAAAGTGACTTTAAAGAGAATGAGACGATGCAAAATGAGGTTTAGAAGGTGCTTAAAGTGACTTTAAAGAGAATGAGACGATGCAAAATGAGGTTTAGAAGGTGCTTAAGGTGACTTTAAAGAGAATGAGACGATGCAAAATGAGGTTTAGAAGGTGCTTAAAGTGACTTTAAAGAGAATGAGACGATGCAAAATGAGGTTTAGAAGGTGCTTAAAGTGACTTTAAAGAGAATGAGACGATGCAAAATGGTGTTTAGAAGGTGCTTAAAGTGACTTTAAAGAGAATGAGACGATGCAAAATGAGGTTTAGAAGGTGCTTAAAGTGACTTTAAAGAGAATGAGACGATGCAAAATGAGGTTTAGAAGGTGCTTAAAGTGACTTTAAAGAGAATGAGACGATGCAAAATGAGGTTTAGAAGGTGCTTAAAGTGACTTTAAAGAGAATGAGACGATGCAAAATGAGGTTTAGAAGGTGCTTAAAGTGACTTTAAAGAGAATGAGACGATGCAAAATGGTGTTTAGAAGGTGCTTAAAGTGACTTTAAAGAGAATGAGACGATGCAAAATGAGGTTTAGAAGGTGCTTAAAGTGACTTTAAAGAGAATGAGACGATGCAAAATGAGGTTTAGAAGGTGCTTAAAGTGACTTTAAAGAGAATGAGACGATGCAAAATGGTGTTTAGAAGGTGCTTAAAGTGACTTTAAAGAGAATGAGACGATGCAAAATGAGGTTTAGAAGGTGCTTAAAGTGACTTTAAAGAGAATGAGACGATGCAAAATGAGGTTTAGAAGGTGCTTAAGGTGACTTTAAAGAGAATGAGACGATGCAAAATGAGGTTTAGAAGGTGCTTAAAGTGACTTTAAAGAGAATGAGACGATGCAAAATGAGGTTTAGAAGGTGCTTAAAGTGACTTTAAAGAGAATGAGACGATGCAAAATGGTGTTTAGAAGGTGCTTAAAGTGACTTTAAAGAGAATGAGACGATGCAAAATGAGGTTTAGAAGGTGCTTAAGGTGACTTTAAAGAGAATGAGACGATGCAAAATGGTGTTTAGAAGGTGCTTAAAGTGACTTTAAAGAGAATGAGACGATGCAAAATGAGGTTTAGAAGGTGCTTAAAGTGACTTTAAAGAGAATGAGACGATGCAAAATGGTGTTTAGAAGGTGCTTAAGGTGACTTTAAAGAGAATGAGACGATGCAAAATGAGGTTTAGAAGGTGCTTAAAGTGACTTTAAAGAGAATGAGACGATGCAAAATGGTGTTTAGAAGGTGCTTAAAGTGACTTTAAAGAGAATGAGACGATGCAAAATGGTGTTTAGAAGGTGCTTAAGGTGACTTTAAAGAGAATGAGACGATGCAAAATGAGGTTTAGAAGGTGCTTAAGGTGACTTTAAAGAGAATGAGACGATGCAAAATGAGGTTTAGAAGGTGCTTAAGGTGACTTTAAAGAGAATGAGACGATGCAAAATGAGGTTTAGAAGGTGCTTAAGGTGACTTTAAAGAGAATGAGACGATGCAAAATGAGGTTTAGAAGGTGCTTAAAGTGACTTTAAAGAGAATGAGACGATGCAAAATGAGGTTTAGAAGGTGCTTAAAGTGACTTTAAAGAGAATGAGACGATGCAAAATGGTGTTTAG
>NW_026689941.1:0-41756 GCF_943734765.1 Anopheles ziemanni | reverse complement strand
ATGGTGTTTAGAAGTGCTTAGGTGACTTTAAAGAGAATGAGGACGATGCAAAATGAGGTTTAGAAGGTGCTTAAGGTGACTTTAAAGAGAATGAGACGATGCAAAATGGTGTTTAGAAGGTGCTTAAAGGTGACTTTAAAGAGAATGAGACGATGCAAAATGGTGTTTAGAAGGTGCTTAAGGTGACTTTAAAGAGAATGAGACGATGCAAAATGGTGTTTAGAAGGTGCTTAAGGTGACTTTAAAGAGAATGAGACGATGCAAAATGGTGTTTAGAAGGTGCTTAAGGTGACTTTAAAGAGAATGAGACGATGCAAAATGGTGTTTAGAAGGTGCTTAAGGTGACTTTAAAGAGAATGAGACGATGCAAAATGGTGTTTAGAAGGTGCTTAAGGTGACTTTAAAGAGAATGAGACGATGCAAAATGGTGTTTAGAAGGTGCTTAAAGTGACTTTAAAGAGAATGAGACGATGCAAAATGGTGTTTAGAAGGTGCTTAAGGTGACTTTAAAGAGAATGAGACGATGCAAAATGGTGTTTAGAAGGTGCTTAAGGTGACTTTAAAGAGAATGAGACGATGCAAAATGGTGTTTAGAAGGTGCTTAAGGTGACTTTAAAGAGAATGAGACGATGCAAAATGGTGTTTAGAAGGTGCTTAAGGTGACTTTAAAGAGAATGAGACGATGCAAAATGGTGTTTAGAAGGTGCTTAAGGTGACTTTAAAGAGAATGAGACGATGCAAAATGAGTTTAGAAGGTGCTTAAGTGACTTTAAAGAGAATGAGACGATGCAAAATGGTGTTTAGAAGGTGCTTAAGGTGACTTTAAAGAGAATGAGACGATGCAAAATGGTGTTTAGAAGGTGCTTAAGGTGACTTTAAAGAGAATGAGACGATGCAAAATGAGGTTTAGAAGGTGCTTAAGTGACTTTAAAGAGAATGAGACGATGCAAAATGGTGTTTAGAAGGTGCTTAAGGTGACTTTAAAGAGAATGAGACGATGCAAAATGAGGTTTAGAAGGTGCTTAAGGTGACTTTAAAGAGAATGAGACGATGCAAAATGAGGTTTAGAAGGTGCTTAAAGTGACTTTAAAGAGAATGAGACGATGCAAAATGGTGTTTAGAAGGTGCTTAAGGTGACTTTAAAGAGAATGAGACGATGCAAAATGAGGTTTAGAAGGTGCTTAAGTGACTTTAAAGAGAATGAGACGATGCAAAATGGTGTTTAGAAGGTGCTTAAGGTGACTTTAAAGAGAATGAGACGATGCAAAATGAGGTTTAGAAGGTGCTTAAGGTGACTTTAAAGAGAATGAGACGATGCAAAATGAGGTTTAGAAGGTGCTTAAAGTGACTTTAAAGAGAATGAGACGATGCAAAATGGTGTTTAGAAGGTGCTTAAGGTGACTTTAAAGAGAATGAGACGATGCAAAATGAGGTTTAGAAGGTGCTTAAAGTGACTTTAAAGAGAATGAGACGATGCAAAATGGTGTTTAGAAGGTGCTTAAAGTGACTTTAAAGAGAATGAGACGATGCAAAATGGTGTTTAGAAGGTGCTTAAAGTGACTTTAAAGAGAATGAGACGATGCAAAATGGTGTTTAGAAGGTGCTTAAGGTGACTTTAAAGAGAATGAGACGATGCAAAATGGTGTTTAGAAGGTGCTTAAAGTGACTTTAAAGAGAATGAGACGATGCAAAATGGTGTTTAGAAGGTGCTTAAGGTGACTTTAAAGAGAATGAGACGATGCAAAATGGTGTTTAGAAGGTGCTTAAGGTGACTTTAAAGAGAATGAGACGATGCAAAATGGTGTTTAGAAGGTGCTTAAGGTGACTTTAAAGAGAATGAGACGATGCAAAATGGTGTTTAGAAGGTGCTTAAGGTGACTTTAAAGAGAATGAGATGATGCAAAATGGTGTTTAGAAGGTGCTTAAAGTGACTTTAAAGAGAATGAGACGATGCCAAAATGGTGTTTAGAAGGTGCTTAAGGTGACTTTAAAGAGAATGAGACGATGCAAAATGAGGTTTAGAAGGTGCTTAAGGTGACTTTAAAGAGAATGAGACGATGCAAAATGGTGTTTAGAAGGTGCTTAAGGTGACTTTAAAGAGAATGAGACGATGCAAAATGGTGTTTAGAAGGTGCTTAAGGTGACTTTAAAGAGAATGAGACGATGCAAAATGGTGTTTAGAAGGTGCTTAAAGGTGACTTTAAAGAGAATGAGACGATGCAAAATGGTGTTTAGAAGGTGCTTAAGGTGACTTTAAAGAGAATGAGACGATGCAAAATGGTGTTTAGAAGGTGCTTAAGGTGACTTTAAAGAGAATGAGACGATGCAAAATGGTGTTTAGAAGGTGCTTAAAGTGACTTTAAAGAGAATGAGACGATGCAAAATGAGGTTTAGAAGGTGCTTAAAGTGACTTTAAAGAGAATGAGACGATGCAAAATGGTGTTTAGAAGGTGCTTAAGGTGACTTTAAAGAGAATGAGACGATGCAAAATGAGGTTTAGAAGGTGCTTAAAGTGACTTTAAAGAGAATGAGACGATGCAAAATGGTGTTTAGAAGGTGCTTAAGGTGACTTTAAAGAGAATGAGACGATGCAAAATGAGGTTTAGAAGGTGCTTAAGGTGACTTTAAAGAGAATGAGACGATGCAAAATGGTGTTTAGAAGGTGCTTAAGGTGACTTTAAAGAGAATGAGACGATGCAAAATGGTGTTTAGAAGGTGCTTAAAGTGACTTTAAAGAGAATGAGACGATGCAAAATGGTGTTTAGAAGGTGCTTAAGGTGACTTTAAAGAGAATGAGACGATGCAAAATGGTGTTT
The DNA here is from genome assembly GCF_943734765.1 of Anopheles ziemanni. NCBI lineage: Eukaryota > Metazoa > Arthropoda > Insecta > Diptera > Culicidae > Anopheles > Anopheles ziemanni. The sequence goes on along the minus strand of NW_026689941.1, from coordinate 38,940 downwards.
AGAAGGTGCTTAAGGTGACTTTAAAGCGAATGAGACGATGCAAAATGAGGTTTAGAAGGTGCTTAAGGTGACTTTAAAGAGAATGAGACGATGCAAAATGAGGTTTAGAAGGTGCTTAAAGTGACTTTAAAGAGAATGAGACGATGCAAAATGGTGTTTAGAAGGTGCTTAAGGTGACTTTAAAGAGAATGAGACGATGCAAAATGGTGTTTAGAAGGTGCTTAAAGTGACTTTAAAGAGAATGAGACGATGCAAAATGGTGTTTAGAAGGTGCTTAAGGTGACTTTAAAGAGAATGAGACGATGCAAAATGGTGTTTAGAAGGTGGTTAAGGTGACTTTAAAGAGAATGAGACGATGCAAAATGGTGTTTAGAAGGTGCTTAAGGTGACTTTAAAGAGAATGAGACGATGCAAAATGAGGTTTAGAAGGTGCTTAAGTGACTTTAAAGAGAATGAGACGATGCAAAATGGTGTTTAGAAGGTGCTTAAGGTGACTTTAAAGAGAATGAGACGATGCAAAATGAGGTTTAGAAGGTGCTTAAGGTGACTTTAAAGAGAATGAGACGATGCAAAATGAGGTTTAGAAGGTGCTTAAAGTGACTTTAAAGAGAATGAGACGATGCAAAATGAGGTTTAGAAGGTGCTTAAAGTGACTTTAAAGAGAATGAGACGATGCAAAATGAGGTTTAGAAGGTGCTTAAAGTGACTTTAAAGAGAATGAGACGATGCAAAATGGTGTTTAGAAGGTGCTTAAGGTGACTTTAAAGAGAATGAGACGATGCAAAATGAGGTTTAGAAGGTGCTTAAAGTGACTTTAAAGAGAATGAGACGATGCAAAATGGTGTTTAGAAGGTGCTTAAGGTGACTTTAAAGAGAATGAGACGATGCAAAATGAGGTTTAGAAGGTGCTTAAGGTGACTTTAAAGAGAATGAGACGATGCAAAATGGTGTTTAGAAGGTGCTTAAGGTGACTTTAAAGAGAATGAGACGATGCAAAATGGTGTTTAGAAGGTGCTTAAAGTGACTTTAAAGAGAATGAGACGATGCAAAATGGTGTTTAGAAGGTGCTTAAGGTGACTTTAAAGAGAATGAGACGATGCAAAATGGTGTTTAGAAGGTGCTTAAAGTGACTTTAAAGAGAATGAGACGATGCAAAATGGTGTTTAGAAGGTGCTTAAGGTGACTTTAAAGAGAATGAGACGATGCAAAATGGTGTTTAGAAGGTGCTTAAGGTGACTTTAAAGAGAATGAGACGATGCAAAATGGTGTTTAGAAGGTGCTTAAAGTGACTTTAAAGAGAATGAGACGATGCAAAATGGTGTTTAGAAGGTGCTTAAGGTGACTTTAAAGAGAATGAGACGATGCAAAATGGTGTTTAGAAGGTGCTTAAGGTGACTTTAAAGAGAATGAGACGATGCAAAAATGGTGTTTAGAAGGTGCTTAAAGTGACTTTAAAGAGAATGAGACGATGCAAAATGGTGTTTAGAAGGTGCTTAAGGTGACTTTAAAGAGAATGAGACGATGCAAAATGAGGTTTAGAAGGTGCTTAAGGTGACTTTAAAGAGAATGAGACGATGCAAAATGAGGTTTAGAAGGTGCTTAAAGTGACTTTAAAGAGAATGAGACGATGCAAAATGAGGTTTAGAAGGTGCTTAAAGTGACTTTAAAGAGAATGAGACGATGCAAAATGGTGTTTAGAAGGTGCTTAAGGTGACTTTAAAGAGAATGAGACGATGCAAAATGAGGTTTAGAAGGTGCTTAAAGTGACTTTAAAGAGAATGAGACGATGCAAAATGGTGTTTAGAAGGTGCTTAAGGTGACTTTAAAGAGAATGAGACGATGCAAAATGAGGTTTAGAAGGTGCTTAAGGTGACTTTAAAGAGAATGAGACGATGCAAAATGAGGTTTAGGTAGGTGCTTAAAGTGACTTTAAAGAGAATGAGACGATGCAAAATGAGGTTTAGAAGGTGCTTAAGGTGACTTTAAAGAGAATGAGACGATACAAAATGGTGTTTAGAAGGTGCTTAAAGTGACTTTAAAGAGAATGAGACGATGCAAAATGGTGTTTAGAAGGTGCTTAAAGTGACTTTAAAGAGAATGAGACGATGCAAAATGGTGTTTAGAAGGTGCTTAAAGTGACTTTAAAGAGAATGAGACGATGCAAAATGGTGTTTAGAAGGTGCTTAAGGTGACTTTAAAGAGAATGAGACGATGCAAAATGGTGTTTAGAAGGTGCTTAAGGTGACTTTAAAGAGAATGAGACGATGCAAAATGGTGTTTAGAAGGTGCTTAAGGTGACTTTAAAGAGAATGAGACGATGCAAAATGGTGTTTAGAAGGTGCTTAAGGTGACTTTAAAGAGAATGAGACGATGCAAAATGAGGTTTAGAAGGTGCTTAAAGTGACTTTAAAGAGAATGAGACGATGCAAAATGGTGTTTAGAAGGTGCTTAAGGTGACTTTAAAGAGAATGAGACGATGCAAAATGAGGTTTAGAAGGTGCTTAAGGTGACTTTAAAGAGAATGAGACGATGCAAAATGAGGTTTAGAAGGTGCTTAAAGTGACTTTAAAGAGAATGAGACGATGCAAAATGGTGTTTAGAAGGTGCTTAAGGTGACTTTAAAGAGAATGAGACGATGCAAAATGGTGTTTAGAAGGTGCTTAAAGTGACTTTAAAGAGAATGAGACGATGCAAAATGGTGTTTAGAAGGTGCTTAAGGTGACTTTAAAGAGAATGAGACGATGCAAAATGAGGTTTAGAAGGTGCTTAAGGTGACTTTAAAGAGAATGAGACGATGCAAAATGAGGTTTAGAAGGTGCTTAAAGTGACTTTAAAGAGAATGAGACGATGCAAAATGGTGTTAAGAAGGTGCTTAAGGTGACTTTAAAGAGAATGAGACGATGCAAAATGAGGTTTAGAAGGTGCTTAAAGTGACTTTAAAGAGAATGAGACGATGCAAAATGGTGTTTAGAAGGTGCTTAAGGTGACTTTAAAGAGAATGAGACGATGCAAAATGGTGTTTAGAAGGTGCTTAAAGTGACTTTAAAGAGAATGAGACGATGCAAAATGGTGTTTAGAAGGTGCTTAAGGTGACTTTAAAGAGAATGAGACGATGCAAAATGGTGTTTAGAAGGTGCTTAAAGTGACTTTAAAGAGAATGAGACGATGCAAAATGGTGTTTAGAAGGTGCTTAAGGTGACTTTAAAGAGAATGAGACGATGCAAAATGGTGTTTAGAAGGTGCTTAAAGTGACTTTAAAGAGAATGAGACGATGCAAAATGGTGTTTAGAAGGTGCTTAAGGTGACTTTAAAGAGAATGAGACGATGCAAAATGGTGTTTAGAAGGTGCTTAAGGTGACTTTAAAGAGAATGAGACGATGCAAAATGGTGTTTAGAAGGTGCTTAAAGTGACTTTAAAGAGAATGAGACGATGCAAAATTGTGTTTAGAAGGTGCTTAAGGTGACTTTAAAGAGAATGAGACGATGCAAAATGAGGTTTAGAAGGTGCTTAAGGTGACTTTAAAGAGAATGAGACGATGCAAAATGGTGTTTAGAAGGTGCTTAAGGTGACTTTAAAGAGAATGAGACGATGCAAAATGGTGTTTAGAAGGTGCTTAAGGTGACTTTAAAGAGAATGAGACGATGCAAAATGGTGTTTAGAAGGTGCTTAAAGTGACTATAAAGAGAATGAGACGATGCAAAATGGTGTTTAGAAGGTGCTTAAGGTGACTTTAAAGAGAATGAGACGATGCAAAATGGTGTTTAGAAGGTGCTTAAGGTGACTTTAAAGAGAATGAGACGATGCAAAATGGTGTTTAGAAGGTGCTTAAGGTGACTTTAAAGAGAATGAGACGATGCAAAATGGTGTTTAGAAGGTGCTTAAAGTGACTTTAAAGAGAATGAGACGATGCAAAATGGTGTTTAGAAGGTGCTTAAGGTGACTTTAAAGAGAATGAGACGATGCAAAATGAGGTTTAGAAGGTGCTTAAGGTGACTTTAAAGAGAATGAGACGATGCAAAATGAGGTTTAGAAGGTGCTTAAAGTGACTTTAAAGAGAATGAGACGATGCAAAATGGTGTTTAGAAGGTGCTTAAGGTGACTTTAAAGAGAATGAGACGATGCAAAATGAGGTTTAGAAGGTGCTTAAAGTGACTTTAAAGAGAATGAGACGATGCAAAATGGTGTTTAGAAGGTGCTTAAGGTGACTTTAAAGAGAATGAGACGATGCAAAATGAGGTTTAGAAGGTGCTTAAGGTGACTTTAAAGAGAATGAGACGATGCAAAATGGTGTTTAGAAGGTGCTTAAAGTGACTTTACAGAGAATGAGACGATGCAAAATGGTGTTTAGAAGGTGCTTAAGGTGACTTTAAAGAGAATGAGACGATGCAAAATGGTGTTTAGAAGGTGCTTAAAGTGACTTTAAAGAGAATGAGACGATGCAAAATGGTGTTTAGAAGGTGCTTAAGGTGACTTTAAAGAGAATGAGACGATGCAAAATGGTGTTTAGAAGGTGCTTAAGGTGACTTTAAAGAGAATGAGACGATGCAAAATGGTGTTTAGAAGGTGCTTAAGGTGACTTTAAAGAGAATGAGACGATGCAAAATGAGGTTTAGAAGGTGCTTAAAGTGACTTTAAAGAGAATGAGACGATGCAAAATGGTGTTTAGAAGGTGCTTAAGGTGACTTTAAAGAGAATGAGACGATGCAAAATGGTGTTTAGAAGGTGCTTAAAGTGACTTTAAAGAGAATGAGACGATGCAAAATGGTGTTTAGAAGGTGCTTAAGGTGACTTTAAAGAGAATGAGACGATGCAAAATGGTGTTTAGAAGGTGCTTAAGGTGACTTTAAAGAGAATGAGACGATGCAAAATGAGGTTTAGAAGGTGCTTAAGGTGACTTTAAAGAGAATGAGACGATGCAAAATGAGGTTTAGAAGGTGCTTAAAGTGACTTTAAAGAGAATGAGACGATGCAAAATGGTGTTTAGAAGGTGCTTAAGGTGACTTTAAAGAGAATGAGACGATGCAAAATGGTGTTTAGAAGGTGCTTAAGGTGACTTTAAAGAGAATGAGACGATGCAAAATGAGGTTTAGAAGGTGCTTAAAGTGACTTTAAAGAGAATGAGACGATGCAAAATGGTGTTTAGAAGGTGCTTAAGGTGACTTTAAAGAGAATGAGACGATGCAAAATGAGGTTTAGAAGGTGCTTAAGGTGACTTTAAAGAGAATGAGACGATGCAAAATGAGGTTTAGAAGGTGCTTAAAGTGACTTTAAAGAGAATGAGACGATGCAAAATGGTGTTTAGAAGGTGCTTAAGGTGACTTTAAAGAGAATGAGACGATGCAAAATGAGGTTTAGAAGGTGCTTAAAGTGACTTTAAAGAGAATGAGACGATGCAAAATGGTGTTTAGAAGGTGCTTAAGGTGACTTTAAAGAGAATGAGACGATGCAAAATGAGGTTTAGAAGGTGTTTAAGGTGACTTTAAAGAGAATGAGACGATGCAAAATGAGGTTTAGAAGGTGCTTAAAGTGACTTTAAAGAGAATGAGACGATGCAAAATGGTGTTTAGAAGGTGCTTAAGGTGACTTTAAAGAGAATGAGACGATGCAAAATGAGGTTTAGAAGGTGCTTAAAGTGACTTTAAAGAGAATGAGACGATGCAAAATGGTGTTTAGAAGGTGCTTAAGGTGACTTTAAAGAGAATGAGACGATGCAAAATGGTGTTTAGAAGGTGCTTAAAGTGACTTTAAAGAGAATGAGACGATGCAAAATGGTGTTTAGAAGGTGCTTAAGGTGACTTTAAGGAGAATGAGACGATGCAAAATGGTGTTTAGAAGGTGCTTAAAGTGACTTTAAAGAGAATGAGACGATGCAAAATGGTGTTTAGAAGGTGCTTAAGGTGACTTTAAAGAGAATGAGACGATGCAAAATGGTGTTTAGAAGGTGCTTAAAGTGACTTTAAAGAGAACGAGACGATGCAAAATGGTGTTTAGAAGGTGCTTAAGGTGACTTTAAAGAGAATGAGACGATGCAAAATGGTGTTTAGAAGGTGCTTAAGGTGACTTTAAAGAGAATGAGATGATGCAAAATGGTGTTTAGAAGGTGCTTAAAGGTGACTTTAAAGAGAATGAGACGATCGCAAAATGGTGTTTAGAAGGTGCTTAAGGTGACTTTAAAGAGAATGAGACGATGCAAAATGAGGTTTAGAAGGTGCTTAAGGTGACTTTAAAGAGAATGAGACGATGCAAAATGGTGTTTAGAAGGTGCTTAAGGTGACTTTAAAGAGAATGAGACGATGCAAAATGGTGTTTAGAAGGTGCTTAAGGTGACTTTAAAGAGAATGAGACGATGCAAAATGGTGTTTAGAAGGTGCTTAAGGTGACTTTAAAGAGAATGAGACGATGCAAAATGGTGTTTAGAAGGTGCTTAAGGTGACTTTAAAGAGAATGAGACGATGCAAAATGGTGTTTAGAAGGTGCTTAAGGTGACTTTAAAGAGAATGAGACGATGCAAAATGGTGTTTAGAAGGTGCTTAAGGTGACTTTAAAGAGAATGAGACGATGCAAAATGAGGTTTAGAAGGTGCTTAAAGTGACTTTAAAGAGAATGAGACGATGCAAAATGGTGTTTAGAAGGTGCTTAAGGTGACTTTAAAGAGAATGAGACGATGCAAAATGAGGTTTAGAAGGTGCTTAAGCACCTTAAAGAGAATGAGACGATGCAAAATGAGGTTTAGAAGGTGCTTAAAGTGACTTTAAAGAGAATGAGACGATGCAAAATGGTGTTTAGAAGGTGCTTAAGGTGACTTTAAAGAGAATGAGACGATGCAAAATGAGGTTTAGAAGGTGCTTAAAGTGACTTTAAAGAGAATGAGACGATGCAAAATGGTGTTTAGAAGGTGCTTAAGGTGACTTTAAAGAGAATGAGACGATGCAAAATGAGGTTTAGAAGGTGCTTAAGGTGACTTTAAAGAGAATGAGACGATGCAAAATGGTGTTTAGAAGGTGCTTAAGGTGACTTTAAAGAGAATGAGACGATGCAAAATGGTGTTTAGAAGGTGCTTAAGGTGACTTTAAAGAGAATGAGACGATGCAAAATGGTGTTTAGAAGGTGCTTAAGGTGACTTTAAAGAGAATGAGACGATGCAAAATGAGGTTTAGAAGGTGCTTAAAGTGACTTTAAAGAGAATGAGACGATGCAAAATGAGGTTTAGAAGGTGCTTAAAGTGACTTTAAAGAGAATGAGACGATGCAAAATGGTGTTTAGAAGGTGCTTAAGGTGACTTTAAAGAGAATGAGACGATGCAAAATGGTGTTTAGAAGGTGCTTAAAGTGACTTTAAAGAGAATGAGACGATGCAAAATGGTGTTTAGAAGGTGCTTAAGGTGACTTTAAAGAGAATGAGACGATGCAAAATGGTGTTTAGAAGGTGCTTAAGGTGACTTTAAAGAGAATGAGACGATGCAAAATGAGGTTTAGAAGGTGCTTAAGGTGACTTTAAAGAGAATGAGACGATGCAAAATGAGGTTTAGAAGGTGCTTAAGGTGACTTTAAAGAGAATGAGACGATGCAAAATGGTGTTTAGAAGGTGCTTAAAGTGACTTTAAAGAGAATGAGACGATGCAAAATGGTGTTTAGAAGGTGCTTAAAGTGACTTTAAAGAGAATGAGACGATCCAAAATGGTGTTTAGAAGGTGCTTAAGGTGACTTTAAAGAGAATGAGACGATGCAAAATGAGGTTTAGAAGGTGCTTAAGGTGACTTTAAAGAGAATGAGACGATGCAAAATGGTGTTTAGAAGGTGCTTAAGGTGACTTTAAAGAGAATGAGACGATGCAAAATGGTGTTTAGAAGGTGCTTAAGGTGACTTTAAAGAGAATGAGACGATGCAAAATGAGGTTTAGAAGGTGCTTAAGGTGACTTTAAAGAGAATGAGACGATGCAAAATGAGGTTTAGAAGGTGCTTAAAGTGACTTTAAAGAGAATGAGACGATGCAAAATGGTGTTTAGAAGGTGCTTAAAGTGACTTTAAAGAGAATGAGACGATGCAAAATGGTGTTTAGAAGGTGCTTAAGGTGACTTTAAAGAGAATGAGACGATGCAAAATGAGGTTTAGAAGGTGCTTAAGGTGACTTTAAAGAGAATGAGACGATGCAAAATGGTGTTTAGAAGGTGCTTAAAGTGACTTTAAAGAGAATGAGACGATGCAAAATGAGGTTTAGAAGGTGCTTAAAGTGACTTTAAAGAGAATGAGACGATGCAAAATGGTGTTTAGAAGGTGCTTAAGGTGACTTTAAAGAGAATGAGACGATGCAAAATGAGGTTTAGAAGGTGCTTAAGGTGACTTTAAAGAGAATGAGACGATGCAAAATGAGGTTTAGAAGGTGCTTAAAGTGACTTTAAAGAGAATGAGACGATGCAAAATGGTGTTTAGAAGGTGCTTAAGGTGACTTTAAAGAGAATGAGACGATGCAAAATGAGGTTTAGAAGGTGCTTAAAGTGACTTTAAAGAGAATGAGACGATGCAAAATGGTGTTTAGAAGGTGCTTAAGGTGACTTTAAAGAGAATGAGACGATGCAAAATGGTGTTTAGAAGGTGCTTAAAGTGACTTTAAAGAGAATGAGACGATGCAAAATGGTGTTTAGAAGGTGCTTAAAGTGACTTTAAAGAGAATGAGACGATGCAAAATGGTGTTTAGAAGGTGCTTAAGGTGACTTTAAAGAGAATGAGACGATGCAAAATGAGGTTTAGAAGGTGCTTAAGGTGACTTTAAAGAGAATGAGACGATGCAAAATGAGGTTTAGAAGGTGCTTAAAGTGACTTTAAAGAGAATGAGACGATGCAAAATGAGGTTTAGAAGGTGCTTAAAGTGACTTTAAAGAGAATGAGACGATGCAAAATGGTGTTTAGAAGGTGCTTAAGGTGACTTTAAAGAGAATGAGACGATGCAAAATGAGGTTTAGAAGGTGCTTAAAGTGACTTTAAAGAGAATGAGACGATGCAAAATGGTGTTTAGAAGGTGCTTAAGGTGACTTTAAAGAGAATGAGACGATGCAAAATGAGGTTTAGAAGGTGCTTAAGGTGACTTTAAAGAGAATGAGACGATGCAAAATGAGGTTTAGAAGGTGCTTAAAGTGACTTTAAAGAGAATGAGACGATGCAAAATGAGGTTTAGAAGGTGCTTAAGGTGACTTTAAAGAGAATGAGACGATGCAAAATGGTGTTTAGAAGGTGCTTAAAGTGACTTTAAAGAGAATGAGACGATGCAAAATGGTGTTTAGAAGGTGCTTAAGGTGACTTTAAAGAGAATGAGACGATGCAAAATGGTGTTTAGAAGGTGCTTAAAGTGACTTTAAAGAGAATGAGACGATGCAAAATGGTGTTTAGAAGGTGCTTAAGGTGACTTTAAAGAGAATGAGACGATGCAAAATGGTGTTTAGAAGGTGCTTAAGGTGACTTTAAAGAGAATGAGACGATGCAAAATGGTGTTTAGAAGGTGCTTAAAGTGACTTTAAAGAGAATGAGACGATGCAAAATGAGGTTTAGAAGGTGCTTAAGGTGACTTTAAAGAGAATGAGACGATGCAAAATGAGGTTTAGAAGGTGCTTAAAGTGACTTTAAAGAGAATGAGACGATGCAAAATGGTGTTTAGAAGGTGCTTAAGGTGACTTTAAAGAGAATGAGACGATGCAAAATGAGGTTTAGAAGGTGCTTAAGGTGACTTTAAAGAGAATGAGACGATGCAAAATGAGGTTTAGAAGGTGCTTAAAGTGACTTTAAAGAGAATGAGACGATGCAAAATGAGGTTTAGAAGGTGCTTAAAGTGACTTTAAAGAGAATGAGACGATGCAAAATGGTGTTTAGAAGGTGCTTAAGGTGACTTTAAAGAGAATGAGACGATGCAAAATGGTGTTTAGAAGGTGCTTAAAGTGACTTTAAAGAGAATGAGACGATGCAAAATGGTGTTTAGAAGGTGCTTAAGGTGACTTTAAAGAGAATGAGACGATGCAAAATGGTGTTTAGAAGGTGCTTAAGGTGACTTTAAAGAGAATGAGACGATGCAAAATGAGGTTTAGAAGGTGCTTAAGGTGACTTTAAAGAGAATGAGACGATGCAAAATGAGGTTTAGAAGGTGCTTAAAGTGACTTTAAAGAGAATGAGACGATGCAAAATGGTGTTTAGAAGGTGCTTAAGGTGACTTTAAAGAGAATGAGACGATGCAAAATGGTGTTTAGAAGGTGCTTAAGGTGACTTTAAAGAGAATGAGACGATGCAAAATGAGGTTTAGAAGGTGCTTAAGGTGACTTTAAAGAGAATGAGACGATGCAAAATGAGGTTTAGAAGGTGCTTAAAGTGACTTTAAAGAGAATGAGACGATGCAAAATGGTGTTTAGAAGGTGCTTAAGGTGACTTTAAAGAGAATGAGACGATGCAAAATGAGGTTTAGAAGGTGCTTAAAGTGACTTTAAAGAGAATGAGACGATGCAAAATGGTGTTTAGAAGGTGCTTAAGGTGACTTTAAAGAGAATGAGACGATGCAAAATGGTGTTTAGAAGGTGCTTAAGGTGACTTTAAAGAGAATGAGACGATGCAAAATGAGGTTTAGAAGGTGCTTAAAGTGACTTTAAAGAGAATGAGACGATGCAAAATGGTGTTTAGAAGGTGCTTAAGGTGACTTTAAAGAGAATGAGACGATGCAAAATGGTGTTTAGAAGGTGCTTAAAGTGACTTTAAAGAGAATGAGACGATGCAAAATGGTGTTTAGAAGGTGCTTAAGGTGACTTTAAAGAGAATGAGACGATGCAAAATGGTGTTTAGAAGGTGCTTAAGGTGACTTTAAAGAGAATGAGACGATGCAAAATGGTGTTTAGAAGGTGCTTAAAGTGACTTTAAAGAGAATGAGACGATGCAAAATGGTGTTTAGAAGGTGCTTAAGGTGACTTTAAAGAGAATGAGACGATGCAAAATGGTGTTTAGAAGGTGCTTAAAGTGACTTTAAAGAGAATGAGACGATGCAAAATGGTGTTTAGAAGGTGCTTAAAGTGACTTTAAAGAGAATGAGACGATGCAAAATGGTGTTTAGAAGGTGCTTAAGGTGACTTTAAAGAGAATGAGACGATGCAAAATGGTGTTTAGAAGGTGCTTAAGGTGACTTTAAAGAGAATGAGACGATGCAAAATGGTGTTTAGAAGGTGCTTAAAGTGACTTTAAAGAGAATGAGACGATGCAAAATGAGGTTTAGAAGGTGCTTAAGGTGACTTTAAAGAGAATGAGACGATGCAAAATGGTGTTTAGAAGGTGCTTAAAGTGACTTTAAAGAGAATGAGACGATGCAAAATGGTGTTTAGAAGGTGCTTAAGGTGACTTTAAAGAGAATGAGACGATGCAAAATGGTGTTTAGAAGGTGCTTAAAGTGACTTTAAAGAGAATGAGACGATGCAAAATGGTGTTTAGAAGGTGCTTAAGGTGACTTTAAAGAGAATGAGACGATGCAAAATGAGGTTTAGAAGGTGCTTAAAGTGACTTTAAAGAGAATGAGACGATGCAAAATGGTGTTTAGAAGGTGCTTAAGGTGACTTTAAAGAGAATGAGACGATGCAAAATGAGGTTTAGAAGGTGCTTAAGGTGACTTTAAAGAGAATGAGACGATGCAAAATGAGGTTTAGAAGGTGCTTAAGGTGACTTTAAAGAGAATGAGACGATGCAAAATGAGGTTTAGAAGGTGCTTAAAGTGACTTTAAAGAGAATGAGACGATGCAAAATGGTGTTTAGAAGGTGCTTAAGGTGACTTTAAAGAGAATGAGACGATGCAAAATGGTGTTTAGAAGGTGCTTAAGGTGACTTTAAAGAGAATGAGACGATGCAAAATGAGGTTTAGAAGGTGCTTAAAGTGACTTTAAAGAGAATGAGACGATGCAAAATGGTGTTTAGAAGGTGCTTAAGGTGACTTTAAAGAGAATGAGACGATGCAAAATGAGGTTTAGAAGGTGCTTAAGGTGACTTTAAAGAGAATGAGACGATGCAAAATGAGGTTTAGAAGGTGCTTAAAGTGACTTTAAAGAGAATGAGACGATGCAAAATGAGGTTTAGAAGGTGCTTAAGGTGACTTTAAAGAGAATGAGACGATGCAAAATGGTGTTTAGAAGGTGCTTAAGGTGACTTTAAAGAGAATGAGACGATGCAAAATGGTGTTAGAAGGTGCTTAAAGTGACTTTAAAGAGAATGAGACGATGCAAAATGGTGTTTAGAAGGTGCTTAAGGTGACTTTAAAGAGAATGAGACGATGCAAAATGGTGTTTAGAAGGTGCTTAAGGTGACTTTAAAGAGAATGAGACGATGCAAAATGAGGTTTAGAAGGTGCTTAAGGTGACTTTAAAGAGAATGAGACGATGCAAAATGAGGTTTAGAAGGTGCTTAAAGTGACTTTTAAAGAGAATGAGACGATGCAAAATGGTGTTTAGAAGGTGCTTAAGGTGACTTTAAAGAGAATGAGACGATGCAAAATGGTGTTTAGAAGGTGCTTAAGGTGACTTTAAAGAGAATGAGACGATGCAAAATGAGGTTTAGAAGGTGCTTAAAGTGACTTTAAAGAGAATGAGACGATGCAAAATGAGGTTTAGAAGGTGCTTAAAGTGACTTTAAAGAGAATGAGACGATGCAAAATGGTGTTTAGAAGGTGCTTAAGGTGACTTTAAAGAGAATGAGACGATGCAAAATGAGGTTTAGAAGGTGCTTAAAGTGACTTTAAAGAGAATGAGACGATGCAAAATGGTGTTTAGAAGGTGCTTAAGGTGACTTTAAAGAGAATGAGACGATGCAAAATGGTGTTTAGAAGGTGCTTAAGGTGACTTTAAAGAGAATGAGACGATGCAAAATGAGGTTTAGAAGGTGCTTAAAGTGACTTTAAAGAGAATGAGACGATGCAAAATGGTGTTTAGAAGGTGCTTAAGGTGACTTTAAAGAGAATGAGACGATGCAAAATGGTGTTTAGAAGGTGCTTAAGGTGACTTTAAAGAGAATGAGACGATGCAAAATGGTGTTTAGAAGGTGCTTAAGGTGACTTTAAAGAGAATGAGACGATGCAAAATGGTGTTTAGAAGGTGCTTAAGGTGACTTTAAAGAGAATGAGACGATGCAAAAATGGTGTTTAGAAGGTGCTTAAAGTGACTTTAAAGAGAATGAGACGATGCAAAATGGTGTTTAGAAGGTGCTTAAGGTGACTTTAAAGAGAATGAGACGATGCAAAATGGTGTTTAGAAGGTGCTTAAAGTGACTTTAAAGAGAATGAGACGATGCAAAATGGTGTTTAGAAGGTGCTTAAGGTGACTTTAAAGAGAATGAGACGATGCAAATGGTGTTTAGAAGGTGCTTAAAGTGACTTTAAAGAGAATGAGACGATGCAAAATGGTGTTTAGAAGGTGCTTAAGGTGACTTTAAAGAGAATGAGACGATGCAAAATGGTGTTTAGAAGGTGCTTAAGGTGACTTTAAAGAGAATGAGACGATGCAAAATGGTGTTTAGAAGGTGCTTAAAGTGACTTTAAAGAGAATGAGACGATGCAAAATGGTGTTTAGAAGGTGCTTAAGGTGACTTTAAAGAGAATGAGACGATGCAAAATGAGGTTTAGAAGGTGCTTAAGGTGACTTTAAAGAGAATGAGACGATGCAAAATGAGGTTTAGAAGGTGCTTAAAGTGACTTTAAAGAGAATGAGACGATGCAAAATGAGGTTTAGAAGGTGCTTAAAGTGACTTTAAAGAGAATGAGACGATGCAAAATGGTGTTTAGAAGGTGCTTAAGGTGACTTTAAAGAGAATGAGACGATGCAAAATGAGGTTTAGAAGGTGCTTAAAGTGACTTTAAAGAGAATGAGACGATGCAAAATGGTGTTTAGAAGGTGCTTAAGGTGACTTTAAAGAGAATGAGACGATGCAAAATGAGGTTTAGAAGGTGCTTAAAGTGACTTTAAAGAGAATGAGACGATGCAAAATGGTGTTTAGAAGGTGCTTAAGGTGACTTTAAAGAGAATGAGACGATGCAAAATGAGGTTTAGAAGGTGCTTAAAGTGACTTTAAAGAGAATGAGACGATGCAAAATGGTGTTTAGAAGGTGCTTAAGGTGACTTTAAAGAGAATGAGACGATGCAAAATGAGGTTTAGAAGGTGCTTAAAGTGACTTTAAAGAGAATGAGACGATGCAAAATGGTGTTTAGAAGGTGCTTAAAGTGACTTTAAAGAGAATGAGACGATGCAAAATGGTGTTTAGAAGGTGCTTAAGGTGACTTTAAAGAGAATGAGACGATGCAAAATGGTGTTTAGAAGGTGCTTAAAGTGACTTTAAAGAGAATGAGACGATGCAAAATGAGGTTTAGAAGGTGCTTAAGGTGACTTTAAAGAGAATGAGACGATGCAAAATGGTGTTTAGAATATGCTTAAGGTGACTTTAAAGAGAATGAGACGATGCAAAATGGTGTTTAGAAGGTGCTTAAAGTGACTTTAAAGAGAATGAGACGATGCAAAATGGTGTTTAGAATATGCTTAAGGTGACTTTAAAGAGAATGAGACGATGCAAAATGGTGTTTAGAAGGTGCTTAAGGTGACTTTAAAGAGAATGAGACGATGCAAAATGGTGTTTAGAAGGTGCTTAAGGTGACTTTAAAGAGAATGAGACGATGCAAAATGGTGTTTAGAAGGTGCTTAAAGTGACTTTAAAGAGAATGAGACGATGCAAAATGGTGTTTAGAAGGTGCTTAAGGTGACTTTAAAGAGAATGAGACGATGCAAAATGGTGTTTAGAAGGTGCTTAAAGTGACTTTAAAGAGAATGAGACGATGCAAAATGGTGTTTAGAAGGTGCTTAAGGTGACTTTAAAGAGAATGAGACGATGCAAAATGGTGTTTAGAATATGCTTAAGGTGACTTTAAAGAGAATGAGACGATGCAAAATGGTGTTTAGAAGGTGCTTAAAGTGACTTTAAAGAGAATGAGACGATGCAAAATGGTGTTTAGAATATGCTTAAGGTGACTTTAAAGAGAATGAGACGATGCAAAATGGTGTTTAGAAGGTGCTTAAGGTGACTTTAAAGAGAATGAGACGATGCAAAATGGTGTTTAGAAGGTGCTTAAGGTGACTTTAAAGAGAATGAGACGATGCAAAATGGTGTTTAGAAGGTGCTTAAAGTGACTTTAAAGAGAATGAGACGATGCAAAATGGTGTTTAGAAGGTGCTTAAGGTGACTTTAAAGAGAATGAGACGATGCAAAATGGTGTTTAGAATATGCTTAAGGTGACTTTAAAGAGAATGAGACGATGCAAAATGGTGTTTAGAAGGTGCTTAAAGTGACTTTAAAGAGAATGAGACGATGCAAAATGGTGTTTAGAAGGTGCTTAAGGTGACTTTAAAGAGAATGAGACGATGCAAAATGAGGTTTAGAAGGTGCTTAAGGTGACTTTAAAGAGAATGAGACGATGCAAAATGAGGTTTAGAAGGTGCTTAAAGTGACTTTAAAGAGAATGAGACGATGCAAAATGAGGTTTAGAAGGTGCTTAAAGTGACTTTAAAGAGAATGAGACGATGCAAAATGAGGTTTAGAAGGTGCTTAAAGTGACTTTAAAGAGAATGAGACGATGCAAAATGGTGTTTAGAAGGTGCTTAAAGTGACTTTAAAGAGAATGAGACGATGCAAAATGAGGTTTAGAAGGTGCTTAAGGTGACTTTAAAGAGAATGAGACGATGCAAAATGGTCTTTAGAAGGTGCTTAAGGTGACTTTAAAGAGAATGAGACGATGCAAAATGGTGTTTAGAAGGTGCTTAAAGTGACTTTAAAGAGAATGAGACGATGCAAAATGGTGTTTAGAAGGTGCTTAAGGTGACTTTAAAGAGAATGAGACGATGCAAAATGAGGTTTAGAAGGTGCTTAAAGTGACTTTAAAGAGAATGAGACGATGCAAAATGGTGTTTAGAAGGTGCTTAAAGTGACTTTAAAGAGAATGAGACGATGCAAAATGGTGTTTAGAAGGTGCTTAAGGTGACTTTAAAGAGAATGAGACGATGCAAAATGAGGTTTAGAAGGTGCTTAAAGTGACTTTAAAGAGAATGAGACGATGCAAAATGGTGTTTAGAAGGTGCTTAAGGTGACTTTAAAGAGAATGAGACGATGCAAAATGAGGTTTAGAAGGTGCTTAAAGTGACTTTAAAGAGAATGAGACGATGCAAAATGGTGTTTAGAAGGTGCTTAAAGTGACTTTAAAGAGAATGAGACGATGCAAAATGGTGTTTAGAAGGTGCTTAAGGTGACTTTAAAGAGAATGAGACGATGCAAAATGAGGTTTAGAAGGTGCTTAAAGTGACTTTAAAGAGAATGAGACGATGCAAAATGGTGTTTAGAAGGTGCTTAAAGTGACTTTAAAGAGAATGAGACGATGCAAAATGGTGTTTAGAATATGCTTAAGGTGACTTTAAAGAGAATGAGACGATGCAAAATGGTGTTTAGAAGGTGCTTAAGGTGACTTTAAAGAGAATGAGACGATGCAAAATGGTGTTTAGAAGGTGCTTAAGGTGACTTTAAAGAGAATGAGACGATGCAAAATGAGGTTTAGAAGGTGCTTAAGGTGACTTTAAAGAGAATGAGACGATGCAAAATGAGGTTTAGAAGGTGCTTAAGGTGACTTTAAAGAGAATGAGACGATGCAAAATGAGGTTTAGAAGGTGCTTAAAGTGACTTTAAAGAGAATGAGACGATGCAAAATGAGGTTTAGAAGGTGCTTAAAGTGACTTTAAAGAGAATGAGACGATGCAAAATGAGGTTTAGAAGGTGCTTAAAGTGACTTTAAAGAGAATGAGACGATGCAAAATGGTGTTTAGAAGGTGCTTAAAGTGACTTTAAAGAGAATGAGACGATGCAAAATGAGGTTTAGAAGGTGCTTAAGGTGACTTTAAAGAGAATGAGACGATGCAAAATGGTCTTTAGAAGGTGCTTAAGGTGACTTTAAAGAGAATGAGACGATGCAAAATGGTGTTTAGAAGGTGCTTAAAGTGACTTTAAAGAGAATGAGACGATGCAAAATGGTGTTTAGAAGGTGCTTAAGGTGACTTTAAAGAGAATGAGACGATGCAAAATGAGGTTTAGAAGGTGCTTAAAGTGACTTTAAAGAGAATGAGACGATGCAAAATGAGGTTTAGAAGGTGCTTAAAGTGACTTTAAAGAGAATGAGACGATGCAAAATGGTGTTTAGAAGGTGCTTAAAGTGACTTTAAAGAGAATGAGACGATGCAAAATGAGGTTTAGAAGGTGCTTAAAGTGACTTTAAAGAGAATGAGACGATGCAAAATGAGGTTTAGAAGGTGCTTAAAGTGACTTTAAAGAGAATGAGACGATGCAAAATGGTGTTTAGAAGGTGCTTAAGGTGACTTTAAAGAGAATGAGACGATGCAAAATGAGGTTTAGAAGGTGCTTAAAGTGACTTTAAAGAGAATGAGACGATGCAAAATGGTCTTTAGAAGGTGCTTAAAGTGACTTTAAAGAGAATGAGACGATGCAAAATGGTGTTTAGAAGGTGCTTAAGGTGACTTTAAAGAGAATGAGACGATGCAAAATGAGGTTTAGAAGGTGCTTAAAGTGACTTTAAAGAGAATGAGACGATGCAAAATGAGGTTTAGAAGGTGCTTAAAGTGACTTTAAAGAGAATGAGACGATGCAACATGAGGTTTAGAAGGTGCTTAAAGTGACTTTAAAGAGAATGAGACGATGCAAAATGAGGTTTAGAAGGTGCTTAAAGTGACTTTAAAGAGAATGAGACGATGCAAAATGGTGTTTAGAAGGTGCTTAAGGTGACTTTAAAGAGAATGAGACGATGCAAAATGAGGTTTAGAAGGTGCTTAAAGTGACTTTAAAGAGAACTAGGTTTTTTAGGCCAGGTACCTGGCCCGTCGGCTGTCTCTGGTTCCCCTACCGCCCTTTTGATGGTTCCATGTCGTCCCGTTATGGTTTCAATTGTATCGGCAATTGCAGAACGGTAAGGGGGTTTAAAATACGTATTGCGGGACCATCGATAAGATACGAAGTAAGCTGACCGTCTCCCTGTTCGACCAGAGCCAGATCTTGGCGCACAGGATATCTCCCATTGACTGTAGCCCCCATCGGTATAGATGTAAAATTACAGTTATATCGAAAAATGTTACCAAATACCAAACCAAACGTGTTTATCAAATAGCCCGGTTAGTAGGAGGTTTTTCAAAGACATGTACTTAAACCGAGTTACAGCATATTGTACCAGTTTCTGTGCTACGCAGTACATGCAAGCCTACGCATGTCCTGTGGTTACGCCACTTTTTAAAGTGTGGGTCGGACATGAAGCACAAAGCAACCTTTGCAAACGGTAAAATGTTGTCAGTCTGACACTACCTGACTAACTACAGTTGTCAAAATCTGCGCAAATTTGTTTCTCGGTCGTTAAGTAAAAAAAAAGGAGTAGGCTAAAATGTGTGCACCTGGTATTGATTGCAAGCGGATGGAAAATAGTTGTTTGTGATGATGTTTAATGTTGATGAGATTTCGGTGGACTCATTACCTCTCTGCTATTGTTTTACAGTTAAGCACTCAAATCATCACTGAATGCACTTTCATTTGGATCGGCTCACGAATAGTAGCGGCGACACGAAACGAAAAAAAAAAATGACAGCAAAACTGACATTTGCTCATGTTTTATCAGGCTTTTGCGTCCCGTGTAAACTGAGCATAACACTCCTGCTACGCATGATAATCCATATTATTGTGATGCGATGCGGGGCACATCCTTCTCTCCCTGTGCCATCAGTGCCGCATACGCTGCACGTTCTGTGGCTCACTATTCCCCCCATCGATTTTTTCTTTCTTTCGTTTCTAATGGAGAATCCTTCCATGTGTGTGATGATTCATAAAAGGCGCAGTATCGGCTGGACGGCCTGCACACTCTGCCGCTTGCTATCCCCCACCTTCTGTGTTTCGCGGAAGGAACTATCTCCCTTTTCTTGCCTTGTTCGTTTCGCGGAAGGTAAAGTTACCTGCTCGCACAACTGCAGTCTGGGATCGGTCCACCGTATGCTCTGCCGCGGATAGCGATCCCCACTTCTCACGTTCTTGTTTTGTTTTCTTGTAGTGGTAGATCCGTTAACACATGCATAGAGATGCGAGTTCGAATCAACTGGATGCGTTGTAAGCTGATCCTGTATGCGAGCGCGATTGTTCTCACTCCTTCTCACATAATCGCTAAGTCAGCTCAGACATACCGTCCTATTCCGCTCATTTTCTGTTTCTCTCTTTCTTTTCCCTATCTCTCTCTCATTCTCTCTCTCGCTCTCTCTTTATCTTTTTGCTCTCTTTATCTTTTTTCTCTTTCTCAACTTCGTTCTCTTTCTCTCTTTCTTATCTCATCTCTCTTCCTCTCTTTCTCTTTCTCTCTTTCTCTCTCTATCTTTCTCTCTTTAGCTCTATATCTATCTCTCTCTCACTTCTCATCCCGCTCTTTCTTTGTTTACCTCTCTTTGTCCCCAACTTTCCCATCACCCATCTCCCATCACCCATCTCCAATCTCCCATCCCCATCCCTCATCAACAATCTCTCTTCTCTCCATCGTACTCTTTCTTAATTTGCCTGAAACATCTCCCATCGCATTCACACTGTCTCGTTCTCTTTCTCATTATTTCTATCTTTCTATTTATCTCTCTCTCTCTCCCTCTCTGGCTATATCTATCCCTATCCCTATGCCTCGCCTTGTCATACTTTCTATTTTTGTCTCTCTGTTCCCCACTATGTCTGCCTCTATCTTTACTGTATGTCTCTCTTTTTTTCTCTCATTTTCTCGTTATACCTCTCCCGATTTCTTTCTCTCACTCTTACACACACTAACAGCACAAAATTCCAAAAACAACGCACAGAAGGGTCGGTTTTGCTCAACAGGCCCATTTTTATGATTTTGAATTAGTAGCGACATTGAATCAGGCATCGATCGAATAAGGGTTACTTTTCGCGCGCGTGTTTGTTGGGCCATGGTCGACCCTCGGAAGGAAAATTATTATATAAGATGAGACGATGCAAAATGAGGTTTAGAAGGTGCTTAAAGTGACTTTAAAGAGAATGAGACGATGCAAAATGGTGTTTAGAAGGTGCTTAAGGTGACTTTAAAGAGAATGAGACGATGCAAAATGAGGTTTAGAAGGTGCTTAAAGTGACTTTAAAGAGAATGAGACGATGCAAAATGGTCTTTAGAAGGTGCTTAAAGTGACTTTAAAGAGAATGAGACGATGCAAAATGGTGTTTAGAAGGTGCTTAAGGTGACTTTAAAGAGAATGAGACGATGCAAAATGAGGTTTAGAAGGTGCTTAAAGTGACTTTAAAGAGAATGAGACGATGCAAAATGAGGTTTAGAAGGTGCTTAAAGTGACTTTAAAGAGAATGAGACGATGCAAAATGAGGTTTAGAAGGTGCTTAAAGTGACTTTAAAGAGAATGAGACGATGCAAAATGAGGTTTAGAAGGTGCTTAAAGTGACTTTAAAGAGAATGAGACGATGCAAAATGAGGTTTAGAAGGTGCTTAAGGTGACTTTAAAGAGAATGAGACGATGCAAAATGAGGTTTAGAAGGTGCTTAAAGTGACTTTAAAGAGAATGAGACGATGCAAAATGAGGTTTAGAAGGTGCTTAAAGTGACTTTAAAGAGAATGAGACGATGCAAAATGGTGTTTAGAAGGTGCTTAAGGTGACTTTAAAGAGAATGAGACGATGCAAAATGAGGTTTAGAAGGTGCTTAAAGTGACTTTAAAGAGAATGAGACGATGCAAAATGAGGTTTAGAAGGTGCTTAAAGTGACTTTAAAGAGAATGAGACGATGCAAAATGAGGTTTAGAAGGTGCTTAAAGTGACTTTAAAGAGAATGAGACGATGCAAAATGAGGTTTAGAAGGTGCTTAAAGTGACTTTAAAGAGAATGAGACGATGCAAAATGGTGTTTAGAAGGTGCTTAAAGTGACTTTAAAGAGAATGAGACGATGCAAAATGAGGTTTAGAAGGTGCTTAAAGTGACTTTAAAGAGAATGAGACGATGCAAAATGAGGTTTAGAAGGTGCTTAAAGTGACTTTAAAGAGAATGAGACGATGCAAAATGGTGTTTAGAAGGTGCTTAAGGTGACTTTAAAGAGAATGAGACGATGCAAAATGAGGTTTAGAAGGTGCTTAAAGTGACTTTAAAGAGAATGAGACGATGCAAAATGGTGTTTAGAAGGTGCTTAAGGTGACTTTAAAGAGAATGAGACGATGCAAAATGAAGTTTAGAAGGTGCTTAAAGTGACTTTAAAGAGAATGAGACGATGCAAAATGAGGTTTAGAAGGTGCTTAAGGTGACTTTAAAGAGAATGAGACGATGCAAAATGAGGTTTAGAAGGTGCTTAAGGTGACTTTAAAGAGAATGAGACGATGCAAAATGAGGTTTAGAAGGTGCTTAAAGTGACTTTAAAGAGAATGAGACGATGCAAAATGAGGTTTAGAAGGTGCTTAAAGTGACTTTAAAGAGAATGAGACGATGCAAAATGAGGTTTAGAAGGTGCTTAAAGTGACTTTAAAGAGAATGAGACGATGCAA
The DNA here is from genome assembly GCF_943734765.1 of Anopheles ziemanni. Classification (NCBI taxonomy): domain Eukaryota; kingdom Metazoa; phylum Arthropoda; class Insecta; order Diptera; family Culicidae; genus Anopheles; species Anopheles ziemanni. The sequence goes on along the minus strand of NW_026689941.1, from coordinate 17,335 downwards.
AATGAGGTTTAGAAGGTGCTTAAAGTGACTTTAAAGAGAATGAGACGATGCAAAATGAGGTTTAGAAGGTGCTTAAGGTGACTTTAAAGAGAATGAGACGATGCAAAATGAGGTTTAGAAGGTGCTTAAAGTGACTTTAAAGAGAATGAGACGATGCAAAATGAGGTTTAGAAGGTGCTTAAAGTGACTTTAAAGAGAATGAGACGATGCAAAATGGTGTTTAGAAGGTGCTTAAGGTGACTTTAAAGAGAATGAGACGATGCAAAATGAGGTTTAGAAGGTGCTTAAAGTGACTTTAAAGAGAATGAGACGATGCAAAATGAGGTTTAGAAGGTGCTTAAAGTGACTTTAAAGAGAATGAGACGATGCAAAATGAGGTTTAGAAGGTGCTTAAAGTGACTTTAAAGAGAATGAGACGATGCAAAATGAGGTTTAGAAGGTGCTTAAAGTGACTTTAAAGAGAATGAGACGATGCAAAATGGTGTTTAGAAGGTGCTTAAAGTGACTTTAAAGAGAATGAGACGATGCAAAATGAGGTTTAGAAGGTGCTTAAAGTGACTTTAAAGAGAATGAGACGATGCAAAATGAGGTTTAGAAGGTGCTTAAAGTGACTTTAAAGAGAATGAGACGATGCAAAATGGTGTTTAGAAGGTGCTTAAGGTGACTTTAAAGAGAATGAGACGATGCAAAATGAGGTTTAGAAGGTGCTTAAAGTGACTTTAAAGAGAATGAGACGATGCAAAATGAGGTTTAGAAGGTGCTTAAAGTGACTTTAAAGAGAATGAGACGATGCAAAATGAGGTTTAGAAGGTGCTTAAGGTGACTTTAAAGAGAATGAGACGATGCAAAATGAGGTTTAGAAGGTGCTTAAAGTGACTTTAAAGAGAATGAGACGATGCAAAATGAGGTTTAGAAGGTGCTTAAAGTGACTTTAAAGAGAATGAGACGATGCAAAATGAGGTTTAGAAGGTGCTTAAAGTGACTTTAAAGAGAATGAGACGATGCAAAATGAGGTTTAGAAGGTGCTTAAAGTGACTTTAAAGAGAATGAGACGATGCAAAATGAGGTTTAGAAGGTGCTTAAAGTGACTTTAAAGAGAATGAGACGATGCAAAATGAGGTTTAGAAGGTGCTTAAAGTGACTTTAAAGAGAATGAGACGATGCAAAATGAGGTTTAGAAGGTGCTTAAAGTGACTTTAAAGAGAATGAGACGATGCAAAATGAGGTTTAGAAGGTGCTTAAAGTGACTTTAAAGAGAATGAGACGATGCAAAATGAGGTTTAGAAGGTGCTTAAAGTGACTTTAAAGAGAATGAGACGATGCAAAATGAGGTTTAGAAGGTGCTTAAAGTGACTTTAAAGAGAATGAGACGATGCAAAATGAGGTTTAGAAGGTGCTTAAAGTGACTTTAAAAGAGAATGAGACGATGCAAAATGGTCTTTAGAAGGTGCTTAAAGTGACTTTAAAGAGAATGAGACGATGCAAAATGAGGTTTAGAAGGTGCTTAAAGTGACTTTAAAGAGAATGAGACGATGCAAAATGGTGTTTAGAAGGTGCTTAAAGTGACTTTAAAAAGAGAATGAGACGATGCAAAATGAGGTTTAGAATTAAAGTGACTTTAAAGAGAATGAGACGATGCAAAATGAGGTTTAGAAGGTGCTTAAAGTGACTTTAAAGAGAATGAGACGATGCAAAATGGTCTTTAGAAGGTGCTTAAAGTGACTTTAAAGAGAATGAGACGATGCAAAATGGTGTTTAGAAGGTGCTTAAAGTGACTTTAAAGAGAATGAGACGATGCAAAATGGTGTTTAGAAGGTGCTTAAAGTGACTTTAAAGAGAAATGAGACGATGCAAAATGGTGTTTAGAAGGTGCTTAAGGTGACTTTAAAGAGAATGAGACGATGCAAAATGAGGTTTAGAAGGTGCTTAAAGTGACGTTTAAAAGAGAATGAGACGATGCAAAATGGTGTTTAGAAGGTGCTTAAAGTGACTTTAAAGAGAATGAGACGATGCAAAATGGTCTTAGAAGGTGCTTAAAGTGACTTTAAAGAGAATGAGACGATGCAAAATGAGGTTTAGAAGGTGCTTAAAGTGACTTTAAAGAGATGAGACGATGCAAAATGAGGTTTAGAAGGTGCTTAAAGTGACTTTAAAGAGAATGAGACGATGCAAAATGAGGTTTAGAAGGTGCTTAAAGTGACTTTAAAGAGAATGAGACGATGCAAAATGAGGTTTAGAAGGTGCTTAAAGTGACTTTAAAGAGAATGAGACGATGCAAAATGAGGTTTAGAAGGTGCTTAAAGTGACTTTAAAGAGAATGAGACGATGCAAAATGAGGTTTAGAAAGGTGCTTAAAGTGACTTTAAAGAGAATGAGACGATGCAAAATGGTGTTTAGAAGGTGCTTAAGGTGACTTTAAAGAGAATGAGACGATGCAAAATGAGGTTTAGAAGGTGCTTAAAGTGACTTTAAAGAGAATGAGACGATGCAAAATGGTCTTTAGAAGGTGCTTAAAGTGACTTTAAAGAGAATGAGACGATGCAAAATGAGGTTTAGAAGGTGCTTAAAGTGACTTTAAAGAGAATGAGACGATGCAAAATGAGGTTTAGAAGGTGCTTAAAGTGACTTTAAAGAGAATGAGACGATGCAAAATGGTGTTTAGAAGGTGCTTAAAGTGACTTTAAAGAGAATGAGACGATGCAAAATGAGGTTTAGAAGGTGCTTAAAGTGACTTTAAAGAGAATGAGACGATGAAAAATGGTGTTTAGAAGGTGCTTAAGGTGACTTTAAAGAGAATGAGACGATGCAAAATGAGGTTTAGAAGGTGCTTAAAGTGACTTTAAAGAGAATGAGACGATGCAAAATGAGGTTTAGAAGGTGCTTAAAGTGACTTTAAAGAGAATGAGACGATGCAAAATGGTGTTTAGAAGGTGCTTAAGGTGACTTTAAAGAGAATGAGACGATGCAAAATGGTGTTTAGAAGGTGCTTAAAGTGACTTTAAAGAGAATGAGACGATGCAAAATGGTGTTTAGAAGGTGCTTAAAGTGACTTTAAAGAGAATGAGACGATGCAAAATGGTGTTTAGAAGGTGCTTAAGGTGACTTTAAAGAGAATGAGACGATGCAAAATGAGGTTTAGAAGGTGCTTAAAGTGACTTTAAAGAGAATGAGACGATGCAAAATGGTGTTTAGAAGGTGCTTAAAGTGACTTTAAAGAGAATGAGACGATGCAAAATGGTCTTTAGAAGGTGCTTAAAGTGACTTTAAAGAGAATGAGACGATGCAAAATGGTGTTTAGAAGGTGCTTAAAGTGACTTTAAAGAGAATGAGACGATGCAAAATGAGGTTTAGAAGGTGCTTAAAGTGACTTTAAAGAGAATGAGACGATGCAAAATGAGGTTTAGAAGGTGCTTAAAGTGACTTTAAAGAGAATGAGACGATGCAAAATGAGGTTTAGAAGGTGCTTAAAGTGACTTTAAAGAGAATGAGACGATGCAAAATGGTGTTTAGAAGGTGCTTAAGGTGACTTTAAAGAGAATGAGACGATGCAAAATGAGGTTTAGAAGGTGCTTAAAGTGACTTTAAAGAGAATGAGACGATGCAAAATGGTGTTTAGAAGGTGCTTAAGGTGACTTTAAAGAGAATGAGACGATGCAAAATGAGGTTTAGAAGGTGCTTAAAGTGACTTTAAAGAGAATGAGACGATGCAAAATGAGGTTTAGAAGGTGTTTAAAGTGACTTTAAAGAGAATGAGACGATGCAAAATGAGGTTTAGAAGGTGCTTAAAGTGACTTTAAAGAGAATGAGACGATGCAAAATGAGGTTTAGAAGGTGCTTAAAGTGACTTTAAAGAGAATGAGACGATGCAAAATGAGGTTTAGAAGGTGCTTAAAGTGACTTTAAAGAGAATGAGACGATGCAAAATGAGGTTTAGAAGGTGCTTAAAGTGACTTTAAAGAGAATGAGACGATGCAAAATGGTGTTTAGAAGGTGCTTAAGGTGACTTTAAAGAGAATGAGACGATGCAAAATGGTGTTTAGAAGGTGCTTAAGGTGACTTTAAAGAGAATGAGACGATGCAAAATGAGGTTTAGAAGGTGCTTAAAGTGACTTTAAAGAGAATGAGACGATGCAAAATGAGGTTTAGAAGGTGCTTAAAGTGACTTTAAAGAGAATGAGACGATGCAAAATGAGGTTTAGAAGGTGCTTAAAGTGACTTTAAAGAGAATGAGACGATGCAAAATGAGGTTTAGAAGGTGCTTAAAGTGACTTTAAAGAGAATGAGACGATGCAAAATGGTGTTTAGAAGGTGCTTAAGGTGACTTTAAAGAGAATGAGACGATGCAAAATGAGGTTTAGAAGGTGCTTAAAGTGACTTTAAAGAGAATGAGACGATGCAAAATGAGGTTTAGAAGGTGCTTAAGGTGACTTTAAAGAGAATGAGACGATGCAAAATGAGGTTTAGAAGGTGCTTAAAGTGACTTTAAAGAGAATGAGACGATGCAAAATGAGGTTTAGAAGGTGCTTAAAGTGACTTTAAAGAGAATGAGACGATGCAAAATGAGGTTTAGAAGGTGCTTAAAGTGACTTTAAAGAGAATGAGACGATGCAAAATGAGGTTTAGAAGGTGCTTAAAGTGACTTTAAAGAGAATGAGACGATGCAAAATGAGGTTTAGAAGGTGCTTAAAGTGACTTTAAAGAGAATGAGACGATGCAAAATGGTGTTTAGAAGGTGCTTAAGGTGACTTTAAAGAGAATGAGACGATGCAAAATGAGGTTTAGAAGGTGCTTAAAGTGACTTTAAAGAGAATGAGACGATGCAAAATGAGGTTTAGAAGGTGCTTAAAGTGACTTTAAAGAGAATGAGACGATGCAAAATGAGGTTTAGAAGGTGCTTAAAGTGACTTTAAAGAGAATGAGACGATGCAAAATGAGGTTTAGAAGGTGCTTAAAGTGACTTTAAAGAGAATGAGACGATGCAAAATGGTCTTTAGAAGGTGCTTAAAGTGACTTTAAAGAGAATGAGACGATGCAAAATGGTGTTTAGAAGGTGCTTAAAGTGACTTTAAAGAGAATGAGACGATGCAAAATGAGGTTTAGAAGGTGCTTAAAGTGACTTTAAAGAGAATGAGACGATGCAAAATGGTGTTTAGAAGGTGCTTAAGGTGACTTTAAAGAGAATGAGACGATGCAAAATGAGGTTTAGAAGGTGCTTAAAGTGACTTTAAAGAGAATGAGACGATGCAAAATGAGGTTTAGAAGGTGCTTAAAGTGACTTTAAAGAGAATGAGACGATGCAAAATGAGGTTTAGAAGGTGCTTAAAGTGACTTTAAAGAGAATGAGACGATGCAAAATGAGGTTTAGAAGGTGCTTAAAGTGACTTTAAAGAGAATGAGACGATGCAAAATGGTCTTTAGAAGGTGCTTAAAGTGACTTTAAAGAGAATGAGACGATGCAAAATGGTCTTTAGAAGGTGCTTAAAGTGACTTTAAAGAGAATGAGACGATGCAAAATGGTGTTTAGAAGGTGCTTAAAGTGACTTTAAAGAGAATGAGACGATGCAAAATGAGGTTTAGAAGGTGCTTAAAGTGACTTTAAAGAGAATGAGACGATGCAAAATGAGGTTTAGAAGGTGCTTAAAGTGACTTTAAAGAGAATGAGACGATGCAAAATGGTGTTTAGAAGGTGCTTAAGGTGACTTTAAAGAGAATGAGACGATGCAAAATGGTGTTTAGAAGGTGCTTAAGGTGACTTTAAAGAGAATGAGACGATGCAAAATGAGGTTTAGAAGGTGCTTAAAGTGACTTTAAAGAGAATGAGACGATGCAAAATGAGGTTTAGAAGGTGCTTAAAGTGACTTTAAAGAGAATGAGACGATGCAAAATGAGGTTTAGAAGGTGCTTAAAGTGACTTTAAAGAGAATGAGACGATGCAAAATGGTGTTTAGAAGGTGCTTAAAGTGACTTTAAAGAGAATGAGACGATGCAAAATGAGGTTTAGAAGGTGCTTAAAGTGACTTTAAAGAGAATGAGACGATGCAAAATGAGGTTTAGAAGGTGCTTAAAGTGACTTTAAAGAGAATGAGACGATGCAAAATGAGGTTTAGAAGGTGCTTAAGGTGACTTTAAAGAGAATGAGACGATGCAAAATGGTGTTTAGAAGGTGCTTAAAGTGACTTTAAAGAGAATGAGACGATGCAAAATGAGGTTTAGAAGGTGCTTAAAGTGACTTTAAAGAGAATGAGACGATGCAAAATGAGGTTTAGAAGGTGCTTAAAGTGACTTTAAAGAGAATGAGACGATGCAAAATGAGGTTTAGAAGGTGCTTAAAGTGACTTTAAAGAGAATGAGACGATGCAAAATGGTGTTTAGAAGGTGCTTAAGGTGACTTTAAAGAGAATGAGACGATGCAAAATGAGGTTTAGAAGGTGCTTAAAGTGACTTTAAAGAGAATGAGACGATGCAAAATGAGGTTTAGAAGGTGCTTAAGTGACTTTAAAGAGAATGAGACGATGCAAAATGAGGTTTAGAAGGTGCTTAAAGTGACTTTAAAGAGAATGAGACGATGCAAAATGAGGTTTAGAAGGTGCTTAAAGTGACTTTAAAGAGAATGAGACGATGCAAAATGGTCTTTAGAAGGTGCTTAAGGTGACTTTAAAGAGAATGAGACGATGCAAAATGGTGTTTAGAAGGTGCTTAAAGTGACTTTAAAGAGAATGAGACGATGCAAAATGAGGTTTAGAAGGTGCTTAAAGTGACTTTAAAGAGAATGAGACGATGCAAAATGAGGTTTAGAAGGTGCTAAAAGTGACTTTAAAGAGAATGAGACGATGCAAAATGAGGTTTAGAAGGTGCTTAAAGTGACTTTAAAGAGAATGAGACGATGCAAAATGAGGTTTAGAAGGTGCTTAAAGTGACTTTAAAGAGAATGAGACGATGCAAAATGAGGTTTAGAAGGTGCTTAAAGTGACTTTAAAGAGAATGAGACGATGCAAAATGAGGTTTAGAAGGTGCTTAAAGTGACTTTAAAGAGAATGAGACGATGCAAAATGGTGTTTAGAAGGTGCTTAAAGTGACTTTAAAGAGAATGAGACGATGCAAAATGAGGTTTAGAAGGTGCTTAAAGTGACTTTAAAGAGAATGAGACGATGCAAAATGGTGTTTAGAAGGTGCTTAAAGTGACTTTAAAGAGAATGAGACGATGCAAAATGAGGTTTAGAAGGTGCTTAAAGTGACTTTAAAGAGAATGAGACGATGCAAAATGAGGTTTAGAAGGTGCTTAAAGTGACTTTAAAGAGAATGAGACGATGCAAAATGGTGTTTAGAAGGTGCTTAAAGTGACTTTAAAGAGAATGAGACGATGCAAAATGAGGTTTAGAAGGTGCTTAAAGTGACTTTAAAGAGAATGAGACGATGCAAAATGAGGTTTAGAAGGTGCTTAAAGTGACTTTAAAGAGAATGAGACGATGCAAAATGAGGTTTAGAAGGTGCTTAAAGTGACTTTAAAGAGAATGAGACGATGCAAAATGAGGTTTAGAAGGTGCTTAAAGTGACTTTAAAGAGAATGAGACGATGCAAAATGAGGTTTAGAAGGTGCTTAAAGTGACTTTAAAGAGAATGAGACGATGCAAAATGGTCTTTAGAAGGTGCTTAAAGTGACTTTAAAGAGAATGAGACGATGCAAAATGAGGTTTAGAAGGTGCTTAAAGTGACTTTAAAGAGAATGAGACGATGCAAAATGGTGTTTAGAAGGTGCTTAAGGTGACTTTAAAGAGAATGAGACGATGCAAAATGAGGTTTAGAAGGTGCTTAAAGTGACTTTAAAGAGAATGAGACGATGCAAAATGGTGTTTAGAAGGTGCTTAAAGTGACTTTAAAGAGAATGAGACGATGCAAAATGAGGTTTAGAAGGTGCTTAAAGTGACTTTAAAGAGAATGAGACGATGCAAAATGGTCTTTAGAAGGTGCTTAAAGTGACTTTAAAGAGAATGAGACGATGCAAAATGAGGTTTAGAAGGTGCTTAAAGTGACTTTAAAGAGAATGAGACGATGCAAAATGAGGTTTAGAAGGTGCTTAAAGTGACTTTAAAGAGAATGAGACGATGCAAAATGGTGTTTAGAAGGTGCTTAAGGTGACTTTAAAGAGAATGAGACGATGCAAAATGAGGTTTAGAAGGTGCTTAAAGTGACTTTAAAGAGAATGAGACGATGCAAAATGGTGTTTAGAAGGTGCTTAAGGTGACTTTAAAGAGAATGAGACGATGCAAAATGAGGTTTAGAAGGTGCTTAAGGTGACTTTAAAGAGAATGAGACGATGCAAAATGGTGTTTAGAAGGTGCTTAAGGTGACTTTAAAGAGAATGAGACGATGCAAAATGAGGTTTAGAAGGTGCTTAAAGTGACTTTAAAGAGAATGAGACGATGCAAAATGAGGTTTAGAAGGTGCTTAAAGTGACTTTAAAGAGAATGAGACGATGCAAAATGTGTTTAGAAGGTGCTTAAGGTGACTTTAAAGAGAATGAGACGATGCAAAATGAGGTTTAGAAGGTGCTTAAAGTGACTTTAAAGAGAATGAGACGATGCAAAATGAGGTTTAGAAGGTGCTTAAAGTGACTTTAAAGAGAATGAGACGATGCAAAATGAGGTTTAGAAGGTGCTTAAAGTGACTTTAAAGAGAATGAGACGATGCAAAATGAGGTTTAGAAGGTGCTTAAAGTGACTTTAAAGAGAATGAGACGATGCAAAATGAGGTTTAGAAGGTGCTTAAAGTGACTTTAAAGAGAATGAGACGATGCAAAATGAGGTTTAGAAGGTGCTTAAAGTGACTTTAAAGAGAATGAGACGATGCAAAATGAGGTTTAGAAGGTGCTTAAAGTGACTTTAAAGAGAATGAGACGATGCAAAATGGTGTTTAGAAGGTGCTTAAAGTGACTTTAAAGAGAATGAGACGATGCAAAATGGTGTTTAGAAGGTGCTTAAGGTGACTTTAAAGAGAATGAGGACGATGCAAAATGAGGTTTAGAAGGTGCTTAAAGTGACTTTAAAGAGAATGAGACGATGCAAAATGGTGTTTAGAAGGTGCTTAAAGTGACTTTAAAGAGAATGAGACGATGCAAAATGGTCTTTAGAAGGTGCTTAAAGTGACTTTAAAGAGAATGAGACGATGCAAAATGGTGTTTAGAAGGTGCTTAAAGTGACTTTAAAGAGAATGAGACGATGCAAAATGAGGTTTAGAAGGTGCTTAAAGTGACTTTAAAGAGAATGAGACGATGCAAAATGAGGTTTAGAAGGTGCTTAAAGTGACTTTAAAGAGAATGAGACGATGCAAAATGAGGTTTAGAAGGTGCTTAAAGTGACTTTAAAGAGAATGAGACGATGCAAAATGAGGTTTAGAAGGTGCTTAAAGTGACTTTAAAGAGAATGAGACGATGCAAAATGGTGTTTAGAAGGTGCTTAAAGTGACTTTAAAGAGAATGAGACGATGCAAAATGGTGTTTAGAAGGTGCTTAAGGTGACTTTAAAGAGAATGAGACGATGCAAAATGAGGTTTAGAAGGTGCTTAAAGTGACTTTAAAGAGAATGAGACGATGCAAAATGGTCTTTAGAAGGTGCTTAAAGTGACTTTAAAGAGAATGAGACGATGCAAAATGGTGTTTAGAAGGTGCTTAAGGTGACTTTAAAGAGAATGAGACGATGCAAAATGGTGTTTAGAAGGTGCTTAAAGTGACTTTAAAGAGAATGAGACGATGCAAAATGGTGTTTAGAAGGTGCTTAAGGTGACTTTAAAGAGAATGAGACGATGCAAAATGAGGTTAGAAGGTGCTTAAAGTGACTTTAAAGAGAATGAGACGATGCAAAATGGTCTTTAGAAGGTGCTTAAAGTGACTTTAAAGAGAATGAGACGATGCAAAATGAGGTTTAGAAGGTGCTTAAATTGACTTTAAAGAGAATGAGACGATGCAAAATGAGGTTTAGAAGGTGCTTAAAGTGACTTTAAAGAGAATGAGACGATGCAAAATGGTGTTTAGAAGGTGCTTAAGGTGACTTTAAAGAGAATGAGACGATGCAAAATGAGGTTTAGAAGGTGCTTAAAGTGACTTTAAAGAGAATGAGACGATGCAAAATGAGGTTTAGAAGGTGCTTAAAGTGACTTTAAAGAGAATGAGACGATGCAAAATGGTGTTTAGAAGGTGCTTAAGGTGACTTTAAAGAGAATGAGACGATGCAAAATGAGGTTTAGAAGGTGCTTAAAGTGACTTAAAGAGAATGAGACGATGCAAAATGAGGTTTAGAAGGTGCTTAAAGTGACTTTAAAGAGAATGAGACGATGCAAAATGGTGTTTAGAAGGTGCTTAAGGTGACTTTAAAGAGAATGAGACGATGCAAAATGAGGTTTAGAAGGTGCTTAAAGTGACTTTAAAGAGAATGAGACGATGCAAAATGAGGTTTAGAAGGTGCTTAAAGTGACTTTAAAGAGAATGAGACGATGCAAAATGGTGTTTAGAAGGTGCTTAAGGTGACTTTAAAGAGAATGAGACGATGCAAAATGGTCTTTAGAAGGTGCTTAAAGTGACTTTAAAGAGAATGAGACGATGCAAAATGGTGTTTAGAAGGTGCTTAAGGTGACTTTAAAGAGAATGAGACGATGCAAAATGAGGTTTAGAAGGTGCTTAAAGTGACTTTAAAGAGAATGAGACGATGCAAAATGAGGTTTAGAAGGTGCTTAAGGTGACTTTAAAGAGAATGAGACGATGCAAAATGAGGTTTAGAAGGTGCTTAAAGTGACTTTAAAGAGAATGAGACGATGCAAAATGAGGTTTAGAAGGTGCTTAAAGTGACTTTAAAGAGAATGAGACGATGCAAAATGAGGTTTAGAAGGTGCTTAAAGTGACTTTAAAGAGAATGAGACGATGCAAAATGGTGTTTAGAAGGTGCTTAAGGTGACTTTAAAGAGAATGAGACGATGCAAAATGAGGTTTAGAAGGTGCTTAAAGTGACTTTAAAGAGAATGAGACGATGCAAAATGAGGTTTAGAAGGTGCTTAAAGTGACTTTAAAGAGAATGAGACGATGCAAAATGAGGTTTAGAAGGTGCTTAAAGTGACTTTAAAGAGAATGAGACGATGCAAAATGAGGTTTAGAAGGTGCTTAAAGTGACTTTAAAGAGAATGAGACGATGCAAAATGAGGTTTAGAAGGTGCTTAAAGTGACTTTAAAGAGAATGAGACGATGCAAAATGAGTTTAGAAGGTGCTTAAAGTGACTTTAAAGAGAATGAGACGATGCAAAATGAGGTTTAGAAGGTGCTTAAAGTGACTTTAAAGAGAATGAGACGATGCAAAATGGTGTTTAGAAGGTGCTTAAAGTGACTTTAAAGAGAATGAGACGATGCAAAATGGTCTTTAGAAGGTGCTTAAAGTGACTTTAAAGAGAATGAGACGATGCAAAATGGTGTTTAGAAGGTGCTTAAAGTGACTTTAAAGAGAATGAGACGATGCAAAATGTGTTTAGAAGGTGCTTAAAGTGACTTTAAAGAGAATGAGACGATGCAAAATGAGGTTTAGAAGGTGCTTAAAGTGACTTTAAAGAGAATGAGACGATGCAAAATGGTGTTTAGAAGGTGCTTAAAGTGACTTTAAAGAGAATGAGACGATGCAAAATGAGGTTTAGAAGGTGCTTAAAGTGACTTTAAAGAGAATGAGACGATGCAAAATGGTGTTTAGAAGGTGCTTAAAGTGACTTTAAAGAGAATGAGACGATGCAAAATGGTGTTTAGAAGGTGCTTAAAGTGACTTTAAAGAGAATGAGACGATGCAAAATGAGGTTTAGAAGGTGCTTAAAGTGACTTTAAAGAGAATGAGACGATGCAAAATGAGGTTTAGAAGGTGCTTAAGGTGACTTTAAAGAGAATGAGACGATGCAAAATGAGGTTTAGAAGGTGCTTAAAGTGACTTTAAAGAGAATGAGACGATGCAAAATGGTGTTTAGAAGGTGCTTAAGGTGACTTTAAAGAGAATGAGACGATGCAAAATGAGGTTTAGAAGGTGCTTAAAGTGACTTTAAAGAGAATGAGACGATGCAAAATGAGGTTTAGAAGGTGCTTAAAGTGACTTTAAAGAGAATGAGACGATGCAAAATGGTGTTTAGAAGGTGCTTAAAGTGACTTTAAAGAGAATGAGACGATGCAAAATGAGGTTTAGAAGGTGCTTAAAGTGACTTTAAAGAGAATGAGACGATGCAAAATGAGGTTTAGAAGGTGCTTAAAGTGACTTTAAAGAGAATGAGACGATGCAAAATGAGGTTTAGAAGGTGCTTAAAGTGACTTTAAAGAGAATGAGACGATGCAAAATGAGGTTTAGAAGGTGCTTAAAGTGACTTTAAAGAGAATGAGACGATGCAAAATGGTGTTTAGAAGGTGCTTAAAGTGACTTTAAAGAGAATGAGACGATGCAAAATGAGGTTTAGAAGGTGCTTAAAGTGACTTTAAAGAGAATGAGACGATGCAAAATGAGGTTTAGAAGGTGCTTAAAGTGACTTTAAAGAGAATGAGACGATGCAAAATGAGGTTTAGAAGGTGCTTAAAGTGACTTTAAAGAGAATGAGACGATGCAAAATGAGGTTTAGAAGGTGCTTAAAGTGACTTTAAAGAGAATGAGACGATGCAAAATGAGGTTTAGAAGGTGCTTAAAGTGACTTTAAAGAGAATGAGACGATGCAAAATGAGGTTTAGAAGGTGCTTAAAGTGACTTTAAAGAGAATGAGACGATGCAAAATGAGGTTTAGAAGGTGCTTAAAGTGACTTTAAAGAGAATGAGACGATGCAAAATGGTGTTTAGAAGGTGCTTAAAGTGACTTTAAAGAGAATGAGACGATGCAAAATGAGGTTTAGAAGGTGCTTAAAGTGACTTTAAAGAGAATGAGACGATGCAAAATGAGGTTTAGAAGGTGCTTAAAGTGACTTTAAAGAGAATGAGACGATGCAAAATGAGGTTTAGAAGGTGCTTAAAGTGACTTTAAAGAGAATGAGACGATGCAAAATGAGGTTTAGAAGGTGCTTAAAGTGACTTTAAAGAGAATGAGACGATGCAAAATGGTGTTTAGAAGGTGCTTAAAGTGACTTTAAAGAGAATGAGACGATGCAAAATGAGGTTTAGAAGGTGCTTAAAGTGACTTTAAAGAGAATGAGACGATGCAAAATGAGGTTTAGAAGGTGCTTAAAGTGACTTTAAAGAGAATGAGACGATGCAAAATGAGGTTTAGAAGGTGCTTAAAGTGACTTTAAAGAGAATGAGACGATGCAAAATGAGGTTTAGAAGGTGCTTAAAGTGACTTTAAAGAGAATGAGACGATGCAAAATGAGGTTTAGAAGGTGCTTAAAGTGACTTTAAAGAGAATGAGACGATGCAAAATGAGGTTTAGAAGGTGCTTAAAGTGACTTTAAAGAGAATGAGACGATGCAAAATGGTCTTTAGAAGGTGCTTAAAGTGACTTTAAAGAGAATGAGACGATGCAAAATGGTGTTTAGAAGGTGCTTAAAGTGACTTTAAAGAGAATGAGACGATGCAAAATGAGGTTTAGAAGGTGCTTAAAGTGACTTTAAAGAGAATGAGACGATGCAAAATGGTGTTTAGAAGGTGCTTAAGGTGACTTTAAAGAGAATGAGACGATGCAAAATGAGGTTTAGAAGGTGCTTAAAGTGACTTTAAAGAGAATGAGACGATGCAAAATGAGGTTAGAAGGTGCTTAAAGTGACTTTAAAGAGAATGAGACGATGCAAAATGGTGTTTAGAAGGTGCTTAAGGTGACTTTAAAGAGAATGAGACGATGCAAAATGAGGTTTAGAAGGTGCTTAAAGTGACTTTAAAGAGAATGAGACGATGCAAAATGAGGTTTAGAAGGTGCTTAAAGTGACTTTAAAGAGAATGAGACGATGCAAAATGGTGTTTAGAAGGTGCTTAAGGTGACTTTAAAGAGAATGAGACGATGCAAAATGGTGTTTAGAAGGTGCTTAAAGTGACTTTAAAGAGAATGAGACGATGCAAAATGAGGTTTAGAAGGTGCTTAAAGTGACTTTAAAGAGAATGAGACGATGCAAAATGAGGTTTAGAAGGTGCTTAAAGTGACTTTAAAGAGAATGAGACGATGCAAAATGAGGTTTAGAAGGTGCTTAAGGTGACTTTAAAGAGAATGAGACGATGCAAAATGAGGTTTAGAAGGTGCTTAAAGTGACTTTAAAGAGAATGAGACGATGTAAAATGAGGTTTAGAAGGTGCTTAAAGTGACTTTAAAGAGAATGAGACGATGCAAAATGGTGTTTAGAAGGTGCTTAAAGTGACTTTAAAGAGAATGAGACGATGCAAAATGGTGTTTAGAAGGTGCTTAAGGTGACTTTAAAGAGAATGAGACGATGCAAAATGAGGTTTAGAAGGTGCTTAAAGTGACTTTAAAGAGAATGAGACGATGCAAAATGGTGTTTAGAAGGTGCTTAAAGTGACTTTAAAGAGAATGAGACGATGCAAAATGGTGTTTAGAAGGTGCTTAAGGTGACTTTAAAGAGAATGAGACGATGCAAAATGGTCTTTAGAAGGTGCTTAAAGTGACTTTAAAGAGAATGAGACGATGCAAAATGGTGTTTAGAAGGTGCTTAAGGTGACTTAAAGAGAATGAGACGATGCAAAATGAGGTTTAGAAGGTGCTTAAAGTGACTTTAAAGAGAATGAGACGATGCAAAATGGTGTTTAGAAGGTGCTTAAAGTGACTTTAAAGAGAATGAGACGATGCAAAATGAGGTTTAGAAGGTGCTTAAAGTGACTTTAAAGAGAATGAGACGATGCAAAATGAGGTTTAGAAGGTGCTTAAAGTGACTTTAAAGAGAATGAGACGATGCAAAATGAGGTTTAGAAGGTGCTTAAAGTGACTTTAAAGAGAATGAGACGATGCAAAATGAGGTTTAGAAGGTGCTTAAAGTGACTTTAAAGAGAATGAGACGATGCAAAATGAGGTTTAGAAGGTGCTTAAAGTGACTTTAAAGAGAATGAGACGATGCAAATGAGGTTTAGAAGGTGCTTAAAGTGACTTTAAAGAGAATGAGACGATGCAAAATGAGGTTTAGAAGGTGCTTAAAGTGACTTTAAAGAGAATGAGACGATGCAAAATGAGGTTTAGAAGGTGCTTAAAGTGACTTTAAAGAGAATGAGACGATGCAAAATGGTGTTTAGAAGGTGCTTAAAGTGACTTTAAAGAGAATGAGACGATGCAAAATGAGGTTTAGAAGGTGCTTAAAGTGACTTTAAAGAGAATGAGACGATGCAAAATGGTGTTTAGAAGGTGCTTAAAGTGACTTTAAAGAGAATGAGACGATGCAAAATGGTGTTTAGAAGGTGCTTAAGGTGACTTTAAAGAGAATGAGACGATGCAAAATGAGGTTTAGAAGGTGCTTAAAGTGACTTTAAAGAGAATGAGACGATGCAAAATGAGGTTTAGAAGGTGCTTAAAGTGACTTTAAAGAGAATGAGACGATGCAAAATGAGGTTTAGAAGGTGCTTAAAGTGACTTTAAAGAGAATGAGACGATGCAAAATGAGGTTTAGAAGGTGCTTAAAGTGACTTTAAAGAGAATGAGACGATGCAAAATGGTGTTTAGAAGGTGCTTAAAGTGACTTTAAAGAGAATGAGACGATGCAAAATGGTGTTTAGAAGGTGCTTAAAGTGACTTTAAAGAGAATGAGACGATGCAAAATGGTGTTTAGAAGGTGCTTAAGGTGACTTTAAAGAGAATGAGACGATGCAAAATGAGGTTTAGAAGGTGCTTAAAGTGACTTTAAAGAGAATGAGACGATGCAAAATGGTGTTTAGAAGGTGCTTAAGGTGACTTTAAAGAGAATGAGACGATGCAAAATGAGGTTTAGAAGGTGCTTAAAGTGACTTTAAAGAGAATGAGACGATGCAAAATGGTGTTTAGAAGGTGCTTAAAGTGACTTTAAAGAGAATGAGACGATGCAAAATGAGGTTTAGAAGGTGCTTAAAGTGACTTTAAAGAGAATGAGACGATGCAAAATGAGGTTTAGAAGGTGCTTAAGGTGACTTTAAAGAGAATGAGACGATGCAAAATGAGGTTTAGAAGGTGCTTAAAGTGACTTTAAAGAGAATGAGACGATGCAAAATGAGGTTTAGAAGGTGCTTAAGGTGACTTTAAAGAGAATGAGACGATGCAAAATGAGGTTTAGAAGGTGCTTAAGTGACTTTAAAGAGAATGAGACGATGCAAAATGGTGTTTAGAAGGTGCTTAAAGTGACTTTAAAGAGAATGAGACGATGCAAAATGGTGTTTAGAAGGTGCTTAAGGTGACTTTAAAGAGAATGAGACGATGCAAAATGAGGTTTAGAAGGTGCTTAAAGTGACTTTAAAGAGAATGAGACGATGCAAAATGGTGTTTAGAAGGTGCTTAAAGTGACTTTAAAGAGAATGAGACGATCCAAAATGAGGTTTAGAAGGTGCTTAAAGTGACTTTAAAGAGAATGAGACGATGCAAAATGAGGTTTAGAAGGTGCTTAAAGTGACTTTAAAGAGAATGAGACGATGCAAAATGAGGTTTAGAAGGTGCTTAAAGTGACTTTAAAGAGAATGAGACGATGCAAAATGAGGTTTAGAAGGTGCTTAAAGTGACTTTAAAGAGAATGAGACGATGCAAAATGGTGTTTAGAAGGTGCTTAAGGTGACTTTAAAGAGAATGAGACGATGCAAAATGAGGTTTAGAAGGTGCTTAAAGTGACTTTAAAGAGAATGAGACGATGCAAAATGAGGTTTAGAAGGTGCTTAAAGTGACTTTAAAGAGAATGAGACGATGCAAAATGAGGTTTAGAAGGTGCTTAAAGTGACTTTAAAGAGAATGAGACGATGCAAAATGGTGTTTAGAAGGTGCTTAAAGTGACTTTAAAGAGAATGAGACGATGCAAAATGGTGTTTAGAAGGTGCTTAAGGTGACTTTAAAGAGAATGAGACGATGCAAAATGAGGTTTAGAAGGTGCTTAAAGTGACTTTAAAGAGAATGAGACGATGCAAAATGAGGTTTAGAAGGTGCTTAAAGTGACTTTAAAGAGAATGAGACGATGCAAAATGGTGTTTAGAAGGTGCTTAAAGTGACTTTAAAGAGAATGAGACGATGCAAAATGAGGTTTAGAAGGTGCTTAAAGTGACTTTAAAGAGAATGAGACGATGCAAAATGAGGTTTAGAAGGTGCTTAAAGTGACTTTAAAGAGAATGAGACGATGCAAAATGAGGTTTAGAAGGTGCTTAAAGTGACTTTAAAGAGAATGAGACGATGCAAAATGAGGTTTAGA